>NW_009694048.1:0-4232 GCF_000703405.1 Apaloderma vittatum | reverse complement strand
CTGAACGGACCTGCTTTGTACTGGTTTGCTGTTTAAGGCTGGAGGTGTGAGTCAGGCTGAGCCATCCTCTTCAAAGTGACAGCTGTTCTTGTGGCATCCTGTGCACTAAAATGATACCGACAGTGATGCTTTTTTCCTTTGTTTTGTCAGATACCGCCTTCTGAATGCTGGCGTCATTCCAGAAGGACAGTTTATTGATAGCAAGAAGGCATGTGAAAAGCTGTTGTCTTCCATCGAGATAGATCATACTCAGTACAAATTTGGACACACTAAGGTGAACTTTTAATTTTTCCACACAATGAGAAATCATTAATTGCATGAAAACATAAGCCCACCAATAACTGGTTTCTGCTTTTTTGGTTGCAGGTGTTCTTCAAGGCAGGCTTGCTAGGTGTCCTGGAAGAGATGCGAGATGATTGCTTAGGACAGCTGATCACACAGACACAGGCTTTATGCAGGGGATACCTCAGGAGACTTGAACTGCAAAGAATGTTAGACCGAAGGTGTGTGTCTTCTGTGAGGTCTGCTTTCTCAAAGATGTACTATTTTCACAGTACTGATGGATCGTTTTGATTTCAGGGAGTCTGTCTTCTGCATCCAGTACAACATCCGTGCATTCATGAATGTCAAGCACTGGCCCTGGATGAAGTTGTACTTCAAGTTAAAACCCCTCTTAAAAAGTGTGGAAACTGAGAAAGAAATGGCCACCATGAAAGAAGAGTTTCAGAGAATGAAAGAAGAACAGGCTAAATCAGAAACCAAGAGGAAAGAGCTGGAAGAAAAAGTGGTGGCTCTGGTACAAGAGAAAAAGGAGCTGCAGCTGCAAGTACAGTCTGTATGTAATTTAAAACCATTTTTGACTCCCCAGATTGCATCAGTTTTGTCTGGGTGTTTAGGGAAGGGCTGAATGGAAGTTCTGTTATTTCATTTTCCAATTGCGTGATGAGCAGGTGGTTTCTGCAAGTGTCAGTTCCAATGCATGACAATGAAACACATTTCTGTTTTATATAAAAAGGAAAACGAAAATTTGGCTGATGCTGAAGAAAGATGTGACCAGCTGATCAAAGCAAAATTCCAGCTGGAAGTAAGAATAAAGGAGGCAATGGAAAAACTGGAGGATGAAGAGGAGATAAATGCTCATCTGGCAGCCAGAAAGAGGAAACTAGAGGATGAATGCTCTGAGCTGAAGAAAGATGTTGATGACCTTGAGGTGACACTGGCCAAGGCTGAAAAGGAAAAGCATGCCACTGAAAACAAGGTACTTTTTATTTCTGTTTGCATGTTCAATAGCAGTTGCTATGTCTGAGTAAAGGTGCAAGTGACTTAAATAATAACATGATGTTGTATAAGGGAATCTATGGGCCTAGTGTTAAATTTGGTTACCTCTGTTATGCAGAAAAAGCAACCCATAAGCATACAAAAATTCATTAAAATGAAAGGTCAGAATTGCTTTGTGACTGTAGGAGAGTTGGTATATAAGCAGAGAGATTGTATAGTTTGACCATATAATGCAACTAATTAAGTCTCTTCAGTAGTCTAGTAATGAGTTTATTGACTTTGTGTGATTGCTGGCCTATAAAGAAGCCAAAATTGTTAGTGACCTTCAAGTGTTTTGCCTTAAAATAGGTTAAAAATCTAACTGAAGAAATGACAGGTTTGAATGAGGCTATTGTGAAGTTAGTCAAGGAGAAGAAGGCCCTGCAGGAAGGCCACCAGCGGGCACTGGATGACCTGCAGATTGAGGAGGAGAAGGTTAATACCCTCACCAAAGCCAGGATCAAGCTGGAGCAACAAGTGAACCATGTGAGCATGTCCAACATGAGGAGAAGGGGCAGATCCTTCAGTTGTTCCATCAGTCATCTTTATATGTGTTTGTATTACAGGCTGAAGGATCTTTAGAACAGGAAAGAAAAGTTTGTATGGATCTTGAACGAGCAAAGAGAAAGCTTGAGGGAGATTTGAAACTTGCCCAGGAAACTATAGTGGATCTGGAGAGTGGTAAACAGCATCTAGATGAAAAATTAAGAAAGTATGAGCAAAAAAAATTGGTGACAAATGTGCTATTTGTTTTTAACTCAACATATGTTCTTTTTATTAAATGAACATTTCCTTTACAGGAGAGAATTTCAGTTTAGCCAGATGCAAAATGAAGTAAAGGAACAGCAGAATTTGGGTGTTGGACTGCAGAAGAATGTCAAGGAGTTGCAGGTAAGGCACTTTATGCGACTACTTCAGCATTACTGTTTGCTTGTTTAAACCTTAGTAGCATGAATAATGCTTGTCCACAGTTTCGAAACTGGTAAGATCTCGGATCTGATCACTGCATTTACCTCAATATGTTCTAATAATTTTATCCACACAACTGTGGTGGCTTGACCCTGGCTGGATGGCTGGTGCTCACCAAAGCTGCTCCATCGCTGCCCTCCTCAGCTGGATGGGGGACAGAAGATGTAACGAAAGGCTTGTGAGTTGAGATAAAGACAGGGAGAGATTGCTCACCAATTACCATCATGGGCGAAACAGAAATTAGTTTAATTTATCACCTGTGAAATCAGAATAGGCTAATGAGAACTAAAATCATACCTTAAAAAACCTTCCCCCCACCCTTCCCTTCTTCCTGGGCTCAACTTTACTCCTGATTTTCTCCACCTCCTCCTCCCAGGTGGCACAGAAAGACGGGGAATGGGGGTTGTGGTCGGTTCATTAGATGTTGTCTCTGCAGCTCCTTCCTCCCCAGTGAGAGGACTCCTCACATACTTCCCTAGCTCTGTCATGGGGTCTCTCCCATGGGAGACAGTCCTCCATGAACTTCTCCAGGGTGAGTCCTTCCCACAGGCTGCAGCTCCTCATGAACTGCCCTGGTATGGGTCCTTTTCATGGGTTGCAGTCCTTCAGGAGCAGACTGCTCCAGCGTGGGCTCCTCTCTCCACTGGGTCACTGCTCCTGCAAGGAGCCTTCTCCAGAGTGAGCCTCCCATGAGGTCACGGCCTCCTTCAGGCATCCCCCTGCTCTGGCGTGGGGTCCTCCATGGGCTGCAGGGGGACATCTGCTCCTCTGTGAACCTCTGTGGGCTGCGGGGGAACAGCCTGCCTCACCGTGGGCGTCACCACAGGCTGCAGGGGAATTGCTGCTCTGGTTCCTGGAGCACCTCCTTGCTCTCCTTCTTCACTGATCTCAATGTCTGCAGAGTTGTTTGTCTCACATATCCTCACGCCTGTCTTCTGACTGCTGCTGATGTTTCACAGGTTTCTTTTCATATTCTTAAATACGTTATCACTATATGTTATCACTAGCGTTACTGCTACCACTGATGAGCTTGGCCTTGGCCACTGGTGGGTCTGTCTTGGAGCAGCCTGGTATTGGTTCCATTGGATATATGGGAAGCTTCTGGCAGGTTCTCACAGAAGCCACCCCTGTAGCTCCCCTCACTACCAAAACTTGGCCACACAAACACAGTGCAACAACAGAAAACTGTGATTTAAAGTCAGTATGAGTTGATCCACATTTTTTTTTTCTCGTCTTTATCTACAATGGCAAAACAGTAAAATTCAAAGGAACTTTGTTTTTCTTATAGTCTTCGAAACAGTCGTCTTGTTATTATGACAATTATGCATCGACCCAAGAATTGAATTAATTCAATTAATTCAATTCAAGCATTTAATTCCTAATGTGCTCTTTCCTCATTATATAGGCCCGTGTTACAGAGCTGGAAGAGGAGGCTATGAGTGAGAAAGCAATGCGGGCAAAAGCAGAGAAGCATTGCGGTGAGCTGGCTAGAGAACTTGAGGAAATCAGTGGAAGACTTGAAGATTCTGGAGGAGCCACCACTTCTGGAACTGAACTTAACAAGAAGCGTGAGGCCGAATTCCAGAAGATGCGTCATGACCTGGAAGAGGCCACGCTGCAGCACGAGGCCACGGCTGCCGCCCTGCGCAAGAAGCACGCGGACAGCACAGCTGAGCTTGGGGAGCAGATCGACAACCTGCAGCGCGTGAAGCAGAAGCTGGAGAAGGAGAAGAGTGAGCTGAAGATGGAGATTGACGACCTGGCCAGTAACATGGAGTCTGTCTCCAAAGCCAAGGTACAGAGTTACTGTCACAATGCTGCACTGTGATACATGACCTAATACACAATTTTGAACCTTCTGGTTACGTTTTGCTATTGCAAACATTTGCTTTGTTTTTCATCATGAGAGCAGCACAGTGACAGTGCTCTTTCCTTACGTATATTTG
>NW_009694047.1:0-230 GCF_000703405.1 Apaloderma vittatum | reverse complement strand
GCTCCTTGTCATCCTCCTTCCCGCCAAATAAAGTCTTCCTCTTGAGTGCACCGCAGAAGAGAGATCACAGAGTCGCAGAATCATGGAACAGTTTCGGTTAGAAGAGACCTTCAAGTTCATCGAGTCCAGCCTTTGGCCTAGCCCTGTCAGCACCACTAAACCACATCTACCCGTCTCCTAAACACCTCTGGGGATGGCGCCTCAACAACCTCCCTAGCGGGAGGCCACTA
>NW_009694046.1:7658-79311 GCF_000703405.1 Apaloderma vittatum | reverse complement strand
TCACTTGGAGAAGGAAGTTGTCATCAACACAGCCCAGGAATCTCCTGGATTGCTTATTCCCCGCCGAGTTGTTCTTCCAATTGATGTCAGGGTGATTAAAATCCCCCATGAGGACCATGGCTTGTGATTGAGCAGCAACTCCTACCTGCTTATGAAGGGCCTCATCCACTTGATCCTCCTGGTTGGGTGGTCTGTAGCACACCCCCACTGTAAAGTCTCCTACTCTTCCTTTCACCCTGGTCCACAGGCACTCGATTCTTTCGTCATCACTTGCCAGGTGGAGATCCATACATTCTAGCCTTTTATTGACATAGAAGGCAATACCCCCTCCTCGTTTCCCCTGCCTGTCCTTCCTTAACAGTTTATACCCCTCTAGTCCAACACACCAATCGCAGGAGTTGTTCCACCATGTCTCTGTGGTGCCGATCACGTTGTAGTGCTGCAGACTCACAAGCACCTCTAGCTCTTCATGTTTATTACTCAAGCTGCTGGCATTCATATAAAGGCATTTGAGCCGGGCCTCTGATAAAGTACCAGGACCCCCCAACAAAGTACTATTGCACAGCATCTTTGCCAGTGACTCTGCTTCTGATGTTGCTACTGTATCCCAGGGCTGTTTTCATTTGGTGTGATTGTTACCCCTTCCCCCTTCATGTTTAGTTTAAAGCATGTTCTATGAGTGCTGCCCACTCATAGGATCATAGAATCATAGAAGGGCATGGGCACCTCCTTCCACACTTCCTCATCCTTTAGCTCCCGTCTTTTTGCCTGATGGTCACAGGGGAGGGGATTTTCTGCTTCTTGTGGAGCATGCCGCTTACTATTCAGGAAGTGGCTCCACCAATCTATTTCTCTCTCAGACTCCCTGATACTCTTCAGCCTTGCTACTTCATCCTTCAGCTCAGCCAGCAGGCTGAGCAGGTCATTCACCTGGTCACATCTGACACAGGTGTCATCACCACTACCCTCCATCGCAAGTGCCAGGCTCCGGCTCTCTCTGCAGCCCCAGGGCTGAACACCCATACGCTTGCCTGGGGCCTCTGTCTGGGTGCCCACAGTTTTTCTAATGGCCTTTGATCGATATAAAACCATAGTTGGTTCAGCAATCAGGAGACCTCTCAAAAACACACAAGAGCTTATCTACAGCACCTGTAAGTCTTCCGCTGTTAGTACTGATTTACCCTTTGTTGCCTTGTGTTTGGTGCTTTGGGTGTGTGTGGTATCTGCCCTCCCCAGGGCTTTTTATTGAAGCCTGTTAAGGGGGCAATTAGCAGTTGGTTAACGTCGTTAATGTATAAAATTAATGGCAGGGTGGAGGGATTTCTCTGCGCGCCCTGCCATAGTATCCCTGTGCCCTCTAGACTATGCGCTGGTGAGGGTGGCTCCACCCGCGTAAGCCGGGCTGCAGGCTCTCAGCACGCCGCGCCTCCATGTTATTTAAACTCAGGTGTTTGAGTAGCTTTGGCTACTTTGGCATTTTCCAAAGATAAGCACAAAATGTTTTGCAATGATGCTTCATGGGCTACTAGGCCAGAATGAGTTTACCTAAAAAGAGGGAGGATGCATGTGTGCATTTGACTGACTAACTCAGGTATGATCAAGAAGTGGGATGTGAGAAGAAAGCAATCTCCTAGACAAGACAAAAAAACTGAGTTAGTTTGTTCATAAAAGTTAATAAAAAAAATATGGACTATAAATAGGAGAAGTAAATCTTAATACACAGTCAGGAACATAATTTAACTAGTATAACGGTTTTTTGTGTAATTTCTCATTACTGAAGTGCTAACATACAAGTGTATACCTTGTTTGTGGAAACAAAAAGAAAACAGAAAACCCACATAATCTTGAACATAAAGAGCACAATATGGTAACCCAGAGGTTTCCAGTACATACACTGTTAGACTTGCTCAGAGTTTATGGTATAAAGTGTGGATGAACATGGTGGAAGTCTAGGGGATTTATCTTTTTTTTGGTCTGTTTACACAAAAATCATTAATCATACAATAAACCCAAAATAAAATGTAGAAAGCACCAAGCAAAAAATTTAGTATTATGTGAAAGATCTTAACAAATCCCACTAAATCATAGAATCATAGAATCATAGGATCATAGAATGGCCTAGGCTGGAAGGGACCTTAGAGATCATTTAATCCAAAAAGACCCAAGCTGTCCAACAAAATACAGGAATAGACAGGTGAAAAGCTTTCTTTTTCTAAAGAATGTGGAGACAGCAAATAGAGAGGGCAATCAAATCTAGACCTGCCTGAGGTTGTGAACTGAAAGTGAGTGAAACTGAAATAAGAATTTATGATCCTTGGGAAGGGAGGATGGGAGAAAGCAAAATAAAGATCATGAACTTCCGGAAAGCACATTTCAATGAACTCTGAGAATTGTTACTTGAGGTCACGTAGTAGGAAAACCTGGTGAAAAAGAAACTACAGAGAGCTGCCACAGGACAAATAGGTAGAGTAAATAAGGCCAAGTCATGGCAGTTTTACTGACTTCAAGAAAGGCCTCAACAGAAAATGTAAATTTGATTATCTTGATAGCCTGATGGAGGAGCAGTATAATCTGAACATGTAGTAACAAAGTCAGGAAGTCAAGGCACAGACTGAAATTAAGTAGCAGGAAATATCAAAGGTAAAAAGAAAGCATTTATAAAAAAGTTAATATTAAGTTCCACAGGTCTATTGTTAGTAAAAGGCACTTGAAGTGAAAAAGAGACTCTCCCTTCCCAAACGGACAACCATCAAATTATATACAGGCCTTGTTGCATTTAGTCTTCATAAAAAGGTCAGTCAGGAGCAGATGGTTAACACAGTTAATACCAATGACAAAAGATTCAATCAAAACTACAGAAAGAACAGATTAGAGAGCACTTAGATAAATTACATGTTTTCAAATTGTCTGTTCTGATAAACTTCATAATAGTATGCTTAGTGACCTGGCTGAAGCAATTTCAGAATGGTTGGAAGTCGCCTTTGAGAAATGAAGGAGGACAGCTGTGGAATAGGAGTTCAAGAAAATGGCAAGGTGGTGCCTAGTTTTAATTTTCACATAGAACTAGTGAGAGGAGAGATCTAGGAAGCATCGACCAACAAACTACATCAGTTCTCAGAGTTCTGAGCATTTGAAAAATAACAAGGAAAAGAGTAGTAACTGGATTTATTTGGAACAGAATAACTTGGCACAAATTATGGCAAGGTAACAAGCAGTTTGGGTTGGTGTGACACAGTAAATAACACCAGCTGTTTACACTGGTTAATATGGTAGCCTGAAAGGAAAGCTAGGAAAACACCATCTCAGTTGAAAATATTGCAGCAGTAACTAGCAGCTACCAAAAATTCACTGTTGAAATGGAGATGTATTTCTATTGTCATTGTATAAAGTGTCTAAGGCTGTTCATATTTTAATGAAAATGAAAAACGTTTCTTATTTACATTTGGAGGTAATTAACTGTAGGAGAACAAGATTATAAAGATGATTGGAAAAAAGATGAAAGTGAAGAAAGGACAAGCTAATACATTGACACAGGAACTCCACAAATACAAGGTGGTCACCCTTAGTGAAATGTTGGGTATTAATTCATAGCAAGAGAAACATGAATGAGTCACAATACTGCTTCTAGAGTAGTATATCTGAGCCCTTACCAGAGAAACATCTCTTTCCAGGTACTTAAGGAGAGTCATGGAAGCATAAAGGTTGGAAAAGACCTATAAGATCATCAAGTCCAACTGTCAAACCAGCACTACTGTGACGACTAAGCCATGTCCTGAAGTGTCATGTCTACACATTTTCTGAACTCCTCCAGGGATTGTGACTCCACTGCTTCCCTGGGCAGCCTGTTCCAATGCCTCACCACTGTTTCAGTAGACATTTTTCCTAATACCTAATCTAGACCTCCCTTGGCACAACTTGAGGCCATTTCCTCTTGTCCTATCATTGGTTCCTTGGCAAAACAGCAATGCATACCTCACTACAAACTGCTTTCAGTCAGTTGTAGAGAGCAGTAAGGTCTCCCCTGAGCCTTCTTCAGACTAAGCAATTCCAATTCCATCAGCTGCTTCTCATAACACACAGTCTCCAGACTGCTTACCAGCTTTGTTGTCCTTCTCTGGACACGTTCCAGCACCTCAATGTCCTTCTTGTACTACAGCACCCAAAACTTAACACAGTACTCAAGCTGGGGCTTTACCAGTGCTGAGTATGGGGGCATGATCATTTCCCCACTTCTGCTGAACACACAATTTCTGATAGAAACCAGGATACCATTAGCCTTCTTGGCTACCTGAGCACACTGCTGGCTCACATTCAGTGGGCTGTCCACCAGCATCCCCAGGTCCTATTCTGCCAGGCAGATTTCCAGCCATTTGTGACCAAGCCTGTAGCACTTCCTGGGGCTGTTGTCGCCCAAATGCAGGACCTGGCACTTGGCCTTGTTGAACCTTATACAACCGACTCTGGGCCATGGATTCATCCTGTCTAGATCCCTCTGCAGAGCCTTCCTACCCTCCAGTAGATCAAAACTCCAGCTCAACTTGGTATCATCAGCAAACTTACTGAGGGTACACTCTGTCTCCTCATTCAGATCATTGATAAAGATGTTAAACAAGACTGTCCCTGTGTTGTGTTTGTCTGGCCAGATTTTAGGGAGGATTGTAGGGGCAGCTTCTGCAAGAAGCTTCCCCTAGGTGTGGCAGAGCCAATGCCAGCTGGCTCCAAAGATGGACCCACTGCTGGCCAAGACTGAGCCTGTCAGTGATGATAAGATACGAATGCCTCTGTGAAAACCCAAATTCAACTGTTAATTCCACACTCAGATGATGGTTTCCACTAGAGAGAAGTATTTTGAGAGGAAAAAAATGTCTTTTCTCTCCTAATTAATAACATGGAAATAAACCATGTTTACTGTAGGTCCTCCCTCCTTGTGGTAGGCAGTGTGTGTAAAAGACTTGAAGATGGCAGGTTAAGAACTGTCTGGGTTTAGACTCAAGACATCTTTTCAGACAGAAAATGGGTTGCAAAGTCTGGAAAGTCTTTCTTAGTGGTGCTGCTTTTACCATAGTATTCCATGTCTATAAATTGTGATGCTCAGCTGGTGTCTAATGCCTTTCTGCCACCTCAACATAAGCTGGTTAACTTACAAAGTAAGACAAGACATGAAGAGGTACATTTACAGAAATGCTAGTTTTTTGACAAGTACTATATAAAAATGCTTTCTTTGAAATTTTAATAATTTTAGTTAGGATTAGGTTGCAGAATGAATTTATCTTAAGCTCCTATATTTAGGAGAAATCACTTGCATCATCAGAAATCCTAGTGTAGAGAAACAAGGTTTGGTTCCATGTCCCCACATTAATCATCTAACATGAAATAGCTATGGATGTGAAGTAACTGTGAGAATGTCTTCAGCGTTTTCTGAGTATGGGAGACTTCATAGTGAATGGCAGTCCTGTATCCTGAGAAACATGTTGTGGAAACAGTAAGAACTGAATCTGGATATCCTTTGACAAAATGGCAGAGTGATAGCTTTGAAAATCCATGTTTTCCTGTTACCTTTTACCACCTCAGTAAAAAAAAAAAAAAGAGTGCTTTCATCAACTTTCATAGAGTTTAACTGAATATTTTCATGCCAGATTGGTAACATGCTTGTGTATTGAAATACCTGGAAAGCCCTGTAATTGTCCAGAGGATATCTTCTGAAATGGAGAAGTGTGTTAACACTTCCAGAAACTGTTTGGTCTATTACCTGGATATGCTTCTTCTCCTTGGATCTAGGTGAGTGGGCTGTGGAAGGCCATCTGAAATGGTATGGCAGCCCTGGAGAAAGCTCTCACTGTCGGGGAAGGAAAATCAGTTACATCAGGATTAGGCTCTTTTGGCAGCTGTGGAAATTCAATTTCTGTTGAATAGGACCATTAATGAGTAACAAAAGAACTATGGGCTTCAGTTAATATTAACAGTAGAACTCCAACAGGGTGCCTAGAGATGCAAAAGTCATGGTAAATTAAAGGACATCTAATTCAAAGTAACATTTATTGCAACCTGATTGTAGCATTGGTTGTAAGTCCTGAAGGATTTCTTCTCTGAACAGTGGGAAGCTTAAATTCTGGCAGGCAATGGATTTCTGGGACTCTGTCCATTTCCTGTCAAAAATGAAAACCATTTCTCTGATTATGATGTGAGAGACAGATTAATTGGAATTGCTTAGCAGGAGAAGATATCTTGAATATTCATAGCCTGCAAGGTACTGTGTAAGATAGGTGTTCAGATAAAATTAAAACAACATAGTGTGCTTATGAAAATACATAATCCTACCTTTTTAATCAAAAGCAAATCCAGACTTCTGCTTGATTATAACAGAAAGATTTTTAAAAAGTATGAGAACAAAATTACACACTAAGGAAACAGTTATTAATGTAATATAGAGCTTAGGTCATCAGCATCAAATACAGACTCACAGACTCACAGACTCACAGACTCACAGACTCACAGACTCACAGACTCACAGACTCACAGACTCACAGAATCACAGAATCACAGAATTGTTGATGCTGGAAAAGACCCGTGAGATCAAGTCCAGCCTATGACCCAACATCACCACATCAGCTAGATGATGGTAGTAAGTGCCACATCCAGCCTCTACTTAAACCCCTCCAGGGACGGTGACTCCACCCCTTCCCTGGGCAGTGCATCCCAGTGCCTGAGCACCCTCTTCATGAGGAAGTGTTTCCTGAGATCCAACCTAAACCTCCCCTGACGCAGTTTCAGGCGCTGCCCTCTCGTCCTGTCACTGGTTGCCCGGGAGAAGAGCCCGACCCCCACCTGACTGCAACCTCCCTTCAGGGAGTTGTAGAGAGTGATAAGGTCCCTCCTGAGTCTCCTCTTCTTCAGGCTAAACACCCCCGGCTCCCTCAGCCTCTCCTCACAGGACTTTCCCTCCAGTCCCTTCCCCAGCCTCGTTGCTCTCCTCTGGACCCGCTCCAGCCCCTCAAGGTCTTTCTTGCAGTGAGGGGCCCAGTCCTGCACACAGGGCTCGAGGGGAGGCCTCCCCAGGGCTGAGCACAGGGGCAGAATCACAGCCCTACTCCTGCTGGCCACACTGCTCCTGACACAAGCCAGGATGCCACTGGCCTTCTGGGCCACCTGGGCACACTGCTGGAAAAGCAGCTATCATTGAATAAAAACTCTATAGAACCTTCTTCAAACCTACACATGCCAATTTTTGTTGTTCGCAAGTGTAGATCAGATGTGTTTTATCTTGCTGTGAAATCACATCCAAGCCTTATGATTGGGGAAAGCCACAGTGGTGTTTGCTTTCTGTCTCATTAGCAAAAGGTGCATTAAAGCTGAAGGACTTTCAATTCTCGAAAAACAGCAGTCCCCATGCTGTAGAAAAGCTACCCAGCTCAGTTCTTTCACTCAAGAGTTTTCAGCTGATCAGTCAGAAGTTTGGCCTGTAGCTTTCTGTAGTCTCTTTGGAAGTTATTTAGCATATCAAGAAGATCTTGCCCCTGAACATTATGGATCTTCCTCCAGATCATCCAGGAAAAGATGGAGTTTCAGGATCTTCTCTGAGTCTGGATTTTATGATGGGGATCTAGAATCAGCACAAACTGCAATCTACATACAGATGTCATTTTCTGCTAACTGAATGCTGACTGTTGAAGTGAAATGAGACACTTCTCTCTAGTGGAAACCATCATCTGAGTGTGGAATTAACAGTTGAATTTGGGTTTGAATGCTATGTCTTGGGTACCAGAGACAACAGTGAAACAGGCTGATTGAGTTGCTGCAGAACTGCAGATTCCTCCTGAAAAAATGTAAAAGAGATGCCTTTAGGAGAATTCCACTGATTTTCCCTAATAATTTTAGGGTGTTTCAGTCCTAGATAATAAATATCTGTGTAATAAATATATTTTTTCTTTTTTTTTGGAAAAGAAATGCACTGAGTTATGTTGCAATAAAAATAGTAACTATTACTGATCAGATCCTGCTACTTCTGATGCTACTTCTCTTCACTAATGTTGATGAAGAGAGAGAAACTCGCTGTTGTTTTCTTTGGAAAGAACAGTGAAATTTGAGTATGTGAAATACTTGTGTCTACTTGCCTAACAGGGAAAAATTAATGAGGTTATCACTTTTATAATTTCAAAAGATTAGATTTTTTTCTTTAAAAATTGCCATTTTACTTTTATTTGATATCCATGTCCTTATTTTTCTTCATTTCTTTGACAAATCCTGAAGAAAAGTCCAAAACTGAAAGTGCCTTTTGAGATTTGTATTCCTGCATTTTCAATCAATTGACATTATTGGCTCAAATGCCTTTGAGATCTCTTTCAGACATTCTGGGAGGTGATATTATCATTCTCTTTCCCCATTTCATTCATTAGTCTTTAACAACTGCCTCCATGGCAGTCGTATCAGCATGACACTTCTGGGAAACGCAGATTCTCTCACATGGCACATGGATACCCTTTATCTGTAAGTTCCCCTGGCATACAGGAATTTCTGGAACAACCTAGTATTTTGCAAACAGCACATTAAAGATAGTGTTCGAAACATTTACTTTACAGGCTGATGGTTTTCATACTTCCATAAAAGCAGTTAATTGAGGATGGCCACTAGTCATGATTCTGGTGAGGAGGTCATGAGGGAGAAATATGCTTTATTAGTAATGTGTTTGATCTTTTCACCATTCTACCTGAATATGAAAGGAGATCGTTAGTATTTAAAAAAAAGAAAGTCTTTTCTAGCCATGTCAGTCCTTTTACATCAAATCTCATGAAAGTAGCGTCTGAAGTTTTACAGAGAGAATAATGAAAAAAACCTAACTGCTTTGTACTTAGATAAATTCTACACTTTTGCTAGAGTATGGTGGTGCACAGCATTCATGTGTTAGGACCATAGGCTACCCTGGCCATGAGAGTGGCTCTCAGGTAAAATTATATTAGGGGGCTGGTTAGCTCACTCGGTTAGAACGTGGTGCTGATAACACCAAGGTCACGGGTTCCATCCCCATTCGGTCCCCATGTGTTGCCTGATTTAGTTGAGAGGTGTCCCTGCCCATGACAGGGAGGTTGGATTAAATGATCTCTAAGGTCCCTTCCAGCCTAGGCCAGTCCATGATTCTATATTCTGAATACTGTGGAGCAGATTTGTCAATGCTATCCCAAATTTACAGCTGAAAACCAATGAGAACACACAAGATTCAACATTTCCAAGGTATAGAGGCTTCTGTAGGTACAAATATTTATGTGCCGAAGTTTTTAGGCATGCCAGCTTTCATGTTTTCATAATATTGAAAGTTAGTTATATGCAAGTCCTTTTTGAGAAATCTTTGCAAATGTGACTAGATGCTTTATCAGCAAGTGCTTGTAGTCTCATGGCTCCAAGAGGCATAATTCCAGATCAACTCAGAAATGGTTAGATTAATGGTTAGACTAAGTTAATGTTTGGACTTGATAATCTTAAAGGTCTCTTGCTAAACAAGTCTATGATTCTGTAAATCTTTGAGACTACCAGGAATTGAAGCCTTCAGCTTATGGCCGTGACATTAGCTGCAAGACCATATTCCTTCCTCCTTAGCAATCACAGTCTGAATCCAGTTTTAATGAAGGTGCAGGATTACCGTTGTTTTACCTTCGCTGGTTGCTAATTCCCAGTTGAAAACACAATTTATAATACTGCAGTAATAACCTCAGCACATATAGGAGCCATAATCTCGCCAAGATATCCTGTCAGACTTTGCAGAAGACACACAGAGGTTAAATAGGACCATATGCAAGGCCAGACTAACAAGTAGAAGCCAGATAAAACATTTGAACATTCAGATTTTATTAAAAGGCAAGAGATTGGCAGGATTCTTGATCTCTCAGCAGAGAATTACATTCTGAGGAGGTGAAGCAACACCATAATATAGTATAACGTAATGTGAAGGAGCTGATATTTCATTAGCAGTCAACGGTTTGGAAGAATGTTTTCAACACATTGCTTTTGAATAGGTTATATATTAAATACGTATAACTAGCACTGCTTAACTGGGGCTGAAGAATGGCTGCAGCATCTGTCATTGACAGATTCCAAAATCACTTGGATTGGCTTGGAGAAAGAAAGAAGAATGAAATATCTTGATTTTTATTGGGAACTTGACCAAAACGGGCTAAGAAAATTGTTTTGACTGGTGACTTCAACATATTAAATTCTATAACACTGGGGCTGATTTTGGGAAGTGGAAAAACAGTTACTTTCTGATTTTTCCAGAATTTGAACAAATTATGAGTAAGAGGAAATTATCTTTTTAAGAATGAGGGTTCTTTTAGTTGTTTTTTTTCTGGCAGATTAAGTCTCTGCTCTTAAGGGAGTATGTCCGTCAGAACAACCATCAGTTGTCAAGATAAAACAAGAGCTACGAGGTTTGTTCAGGTAGGGCCTCAAACCTTGGTGGTTTTGAACCCGCTTGTTAATATGCAAACTTTCAACAGGAGACCTCAGAGATAGTTTATGTACTTCTTAAAGTGTTATGAAATTTTACTTGGTTTTCAATTAACCTAGCAGATCCTCCCTCCCTTCCTCCCTCCCTCCTTCTCCCTTCTTTTCTTCCCCCCCTTTCTCCCTTTCCCTCTTTCCTTCTTGATAAATTGTGACACTGTGGCAGTCTCCTCAACCTGTTCATATGATACATTTTAATCATTTTAAAGGAACTTCAAAAAAATGTTTGTTTCTGCACTGGGAACCCTCTTGGGGACTGGTAGGAAATGATGGTTGATTTACTGTTGTACCTACGGTAATGAACTCCATGCATTATGTTAGGATGCTTCAAGTAATTATATGGACAGAGACTGCTAATCTGAGATGGAACAATATCAAGTGCAGAAACTAAATAACAGCCAATTACAAAAAAAATTTGAACTAAAAGTGTTGAAGTTGTCAGCAGTATCCATTAACTTCTGAAAGTCCCAGAAGAAAGGCAGTTTTCTCGTACAAGGATTTAATATCTACGGAAGTCTGAACTACGACATGCTCAGCTCCTCAGCTGGGAGCAGTCATATGATTTAAGACTTCTCTCCTGTCTAGGTTCAATCATGCTCTGCATTAATTTTACTGTAGCTGTTGAGTAAATAGAGTTATATCATATGCTAAGAAAAGCCTCAACTCCTTGAGGCATGCAGCAGATGACTGACTTGTTTGTTCTATAACATCATTTGAATGGTTGTTCTAGACTGCAACCAAAGTCTGTCAGGCCAAGAGTGGGGATCAGAAGCTTCAAGGTGCCCACTGGACATAGAGGACACTGTGGGGAAGCAGCACAATGAGGACACCTCCTCCAAAACAAGGTAGGTCTCAGTTTCTAACAGCCTGTAGCTCAGGCTGGTGGTCTTTTCCTCTCCAGTTGCTTCATGAATGCCTCCAAGCACCTAATAGTCACAGTGCCCTGTGGCAAGGATCTCCAAAGCTTGACAGGACCTTATGTGAACAGGGTGGGGGGTGGAGAGGGCCACGGGAGGCTGGCAGCACTTTGGCTGTTTAATTTGTTTTGCCTGTTCTCCAAGTGGCTAGGGACGTTATATGTGCTTTGTAGCAAATCCTTTCCCACTCAGTCATCTTTTCTGCAGACTGAAGAGAACTCATCTATTTAGTATCTCCTTTGGCTGGTATCATGTTGTACCTTTGATCATCTATGTTGCTCTTTTTAGCTTAGTCTTTTTTGATATAGGTCCAGAATTACATCCAGCATCAAAACATCGCTTCCCCATGGATTTTCACTGAGACATAATGTACTTCGCTGGGTTTGTTCGCTATGCCATTTAAAAAAAAATCTTCTCTAATATCCATTTGCTAACGCGTACTGACGTTTTCAGAGGGTGATGTATGACATCGTCACGATTTGGGTGGCAATTACTAGCTCAGTGCTCACCACAATTTTATGAGTTAGGGTAATTGCAATACAAAGCCTATTTATAACATCACAGCTATCACTACCCATTTCCCAGAAGCTGAGTATTCAAATCTTTTACTTTGCTGTCTTTATGCTTAGTTATGCAAATTGTCTAAAAAATAACAAAGCATCACATCCTATAGCTGTTTCTAAAAGATATTATAATTCACATTAATATATTATATCATTGCAAATGTTGATACTGCTTCACAATATGAAGACAAATTTCTATCCTTTGGACAACTTCATGGGTTTTTGTACAAGTATAGTTTTCAGGTCTGAGACACCCACAAAACGAAAATACACCACACCCTAACAACAACAACAGCAACAAACCCCTTGTCAGATCTGTGCATAGTAATCTGTGTGAATGTTTATTAATTGCTAAACTTTTATATCTTTTCACCACTTCAAAAAATGTTATTTGAAATAATCAAAGACATTATTTATGAAAAAAGCCTAGAATATGTAGTATGATATAGTAATTATCAAGTGAAAGAAAATACTTTAATTACATGAGATTGTATATCCTTCTTTTAAATGAATTATTATTTTATAAGTGCTTTATTGGCTAAAAGAGTGATTCTCTGCCTTCAAGGATAAAATGAGATTCTTATTAATAATTACCCTTCCATTTGTGCATGCTACCAGCATTCAATGATGTAATAAAACTTGCCTTCCATTTGAAAGAACTGTTTCAATTCATGGTATTTCTGGGGAGCCATTCAGAAATCACTGATATTTCATGAAACAACTTAGCTTGCCTCCACTATTGGAAATGCAATTTAATTTGATATGCAAATTGTTTAGTTTGAGAATTTTTACATATTTTTTTTATCTCTTAAACAGTGTTGCTGTGAAATTTGTTATAAACAACTAATTGTCCCATTGGTATTTTCTTCTACTTTTAATATGCTATTCACAGATTATGGGTTTTTTTTGGTAGTATTAACAAGGGAAATGGAAATGGATATGAAATGAAAGAAATGAGGAAGAAAAATTACAGTATGAAGTTGAAATAAAAAAGTAAAAGTACTATAAAATGGCGAATCCATTTTAATTACTGCATCTCTTTTAGTTTCTAGTTTCCTGTCTTACACAAAACTACCTTTCCAGACACAAAAAGCTATTGGTAAAGGTGCCAGCAATTGTATCCACCGATTTTAGTATCCCACAGCTAATGTGTTGGCCCGCATTCTCTTTGATGTCCACGATGAGACTTTTTTTCAAGGAGAGAAAGTAGATGCATTGTTATCCAAATTTTCCCTACCTTTTTTTTTTTTTTTAAGGTAAATAATTATATTATCAACCTTTATCACTTTTTAATGTTTGTGTGTTCTTGTACCATACATTCTTGGAGTAGTCAGAAGTGTGGCTGCATCTCTTGTAGGCACTGTGCTAGTTTAAAATTAGCCATCTTTGCGGAAGTTATCTGTGATATCATGTGGCCAAGTGCAGACTTGCTCCCTGTGTAGGAAGGCATGCCTGCAGCTCACTTTTTGGCAAGCTGTTAATACTGTACCCATACAGCTGCTAAGTTCCCCAGTTTACAGGGAGCAATGATATGCTAGCCTGAGTTATCACATTCTAACTGTGGTATAGACACCCTGAATCATATTAAGGTACACACAGTTTTTCTGGGAGAACCCAGAGAGGTTTTTTATCAGATGCTTCCTGGGTGAATTGAAGCAGGCTACCTCTTAACAAAAAGAAACCTCTGTGCTTGATGATGGTAATATATAACTCTCTTATTAAAGAAATTAGTGGCAGTGTGTTAATAGTGACTCATTTAGAACATCTTTACTGTGTTATGAAAAGCTTTCAGTACAATTGTTTGGGCTCTTACTGATTTGAAAAAATGACAAGCTTGTAGTATTCATGGTTTGGCTCTATCATGCCTCAGAGGTGACTTGTCAAACAAAAGTCAACAGATGGTTTACAAAGAGCTACAATAAGAAACAGATTTCATTCTTGTTCTGTGCTCGGTTCTTGGCCACCCTCTTTAACATAATCTGGTATCATTGATTCAACCCTTATGTAAAACAGAGACAGATGGTAGGATTCTTCTAGTAACCCCAAAAGAATATCATTAACATGATCAAATATTTGTGAGCTGTTAAAGTCCAAATGATCAGTTACAATACTTATAGCAAAAATGATGTCCTTTTATTTCATTTCTGAAAGCAAGTTCGATATATCTGTGTCTGACTGGCTGGCTTTAGAAAGCTTTCGTATAAATGTGGTTTCAAGAAAATACGTTGTTCTGATCATACAGAAAGAGCTCAGCTCTTTGGGTCTCCATCATCTGGGTCTCTTGCCACTCCTTAAAAAATTAGATGGAAAGGTTCTAAGCTGGGAAATGCGTTTTTAGAGATTAGTTCAGTTTGTGAAATTGTGAACATTATTTTTCTGTGTTCTCTAACCCATGTTCTTTTGGTATAAGGAAAATGCTAAAACTGTGATGAAACATAATTTTCAACTTCCTAATTATCTCAGGAGTTAGTAACAGCCTTTCTCTAGTTATCAGGATAGTTTTTTTTGTTGTTGTCACTTTTAATTTTATCAATCAAAATGCTTATAAATCCATTGTCACTGCTTTGGTACAGCAGGCATGCTTCAGGATGTTAAACCTCTTTGCCTGATGAAGAAGCATGAAACACCTTAGCTATTTTCTGAGTCTTTTCTGTCACTAGTTATGCAAAGTAATTCCCATTCCCTTTCTCCTACTCAGCAAAACACTACATAGACTTTTACCTTTAAGTATTTTAGAATAGAATACTATTGTACTTTCCCCAAAATATGTTGAATTGAGTGTGAGGCACTTGCAGGAAGATGTTTCTAGAAGGTATTAAGCACATACACTGGAAGATTCTGTGAACAGAAAATATATTTTAATACATTTTTGCAATTTTTTCTAAAACGATTCTTTAAAGAATAAAGAATTTAAAAATAGTTTTACAAAGTATTGCCCAGCTCTCACAGTTCTCTGGAAACCAAGTTTCCATGAAGTGAGAAACCATAATAGAGCTCTACTTATTGTTTTGCAGTAGCTAAAGGCATATATTTTAACTAGACCTTTTTACTTACTATTTTTTAAACAAGTAATTTATTCCTAAAGATACTTTCTTTCAGCCAAAATTATTCAGTGCAGTGAAAGGTGACTTCACAGGATGACTGTAGCATTGGTAGCTAGCCCACAGGCCGAAGTGCCCAGCTGTGCAGGGAGAAATTGAGGTCATCCTCTGAATAGACATGCCACCTTACTGTATGTTACCTTTCTCCTCTTTGTGGGCAAAATCAAAAGAAAACATGCTGCCGCAGCTGCAACTGCTTAACATCTGCTGGTGTTTGATTATTTTTTAAGTGATAGTACTTTAAAAAAATCCAAAGTCTAATACTTACCATGAGGTCAGGCAGATAGGTATGGAGGACATTCCCGATTGAGGCATCCTGAGGAGTGAAGAATGTCTAAGCAGACCTTTTCCTGTTCCCTTCTTTTGCATACTTCCTGCTGTACAACTACTCTTGTACTGTCCATGCAGAAAAGGTGCTGCTCTTACAGGGAGGCTGTCCATCTTCTGTGGTAGAGAGGTAAGCTAGATTTGCTTTAAATCTTTGGTTTTCATTTCAGAGGCAGAAGCAGAGGCAGATATGGAGCTGTAAGGCGTTTCTCTAAGTTGGTGTCTATTTTCATTGCCTTGTTGTGTTTCCCACTGAGGTTGCTTTCCCTGTGTGTATACTTCCCATTCACATCAGTAGAATTCTGTATTCATTCCAACCTCTTCTTTTACACTCATTGCAGAAGTTTTATATGTCTTTCTCCCAGCAAAAAGTGGCTGTTCAGCAGCCTTTGGGCCCGTCATCTTAGACTTAAAAGGAAAAATTTATTGGCTTGTTTTCTCCTTACTCTGTGGCATTGTCCATGTGCAGCTGGCTCCTGCAGATGTTTTCTGAACAGAACTGGTGACTTTTAAAACCTTGCAAATGTCGGCAATGTTACATGTTTCTACTTTGCTCAGAGCTGCAGCACACAAAATACATCTGTCCTTAGTGAGGTCTGGCTGCATTCCTTACCTTCTTAAATATAACCTTCAACTAATTGTACAGATATATTTCTTCACAGCAGAAGAGTAGGTAAATGTTTACCTGTTATTGATTTTGGAATGGTCTTTCTAATGCAAAAACCACAGTTCAAAATAAGCCGAGTGTTCCATTCACAGAATGAACACATTTTTCTAATTACCATTGTATACTTTTATACTGCATGGATTTGCAGCTGAACTTCTTGTTAACTCTTCCCCCTCTCCCTCCCCACCTGCTGTGTCCTTTTGTGTTATTCCCAGTTATTTATTTCCTTCCTCAGCTTTCTCCATTCAATTCCTTTCAGTTGAAGAACACTTCTGCACACAAATGTTTTTCATGTCTCCTCTCTTATTCCAACTCTGAGGGTTCCCACCTTCCACAGGGCATTCTCTTCCACATGACATCTGCAAAGTGATTTACCTCTTGAGCTTTTGAAGGAAAACATTCTAGAGAAAGAGAAATGCTACTGACAAATACCCCTTTCCTACTATATCCACTTATTTGTTAGTGGCTGATTAGGGTATAGGGAACAAATATATGAGACCTAGTATCAATGCAGACGACCTTGTATGTATTTCTGACCGTTGTAAAGCAAATAGTAGCAAGTGGAGTTTAGTCCTTGACTGAAGTACTCTACTGCCTGGAGTATGTGTGCTTTTGAATCCTCAAATCCTGAATAGAGTAAAATTCCAAAAAGCTAGAGCATTTGTGGTGTTTTTATTCCAAAATAATGAGACTATTGATAGGGATAATGGTTCATATCTCCTAGCATTAGAACAGAAGTGTTATGGCATTAATGGCCAAATAAAAGGAAAATCAGCCTAAAGCCCATTGTTTATCTTAGCTTTGGGAGACTACTGTCTGACCTAAGTTTTATAGAAAAAACATAGCATTTCAAATGCTGGCTTGGGAGTGACTCAGGAAAGAGCTAAGAAAGCACTGATGAAGTTGGACAGAGCCCTGGTGGCTTCGGTCTTAGATTCCAAATGTAGATAATTCAATGTTTCCTTCAGACAGACTGCCCTTGTAACTGAAAGAGAGGGAGAGGATGTAATTTGGTTTGTTACTAAATGTGTTTATTTTTCATCTTGTGGTTTTGTATTACACCAGGTAACTACTACATGCAACTTTAAAAAAAATATCTTATTAATAGATCTACAGTGATGTTTTTCTTTCTTAAATATTTTCTTATGTAAAAATATATGGGGTTTTTTGTAGAGGAGAGTATGGAAGAAACAACATAAAACAAGCAAGAAGAAGGAAAGACACAAGTCTGCTTTATACTACTTCATTTTGGGAAACAGATCCCAAGTGAGCTGCTGCAAGGTGCTGTATCTTAATAGTACCAATTATATTAAGGAGATTGTGGTGCTCCGGTGTGTGGATAACTCTGCCAGGAATAGCTATGTTAATTTTTCTTGAGCTATTCCATATGAGGTCTATCTGATTTGGGTTTTGTCAGTTATAAAAACGGTTTTTCAAATTGCTTTCCTTTCTGCTAGAAACATAGATTTTAAGAGGGTGCTTACAACTAGTCTAGGATTTGATATGACAGATATTTATATTTAATGCAGAGCAAAACACAAAATACACTTAACCTTTATTCAGTTGCATTGTAAATGTATTCTACTTTCTTTCAACTGAAATGAATTATATTAATAACTTATTATTGTTAAAATGTCAAGAGTATTTTCTTTCTCTTTGAATTATCATTTCTCTGCTCAGGGTATTGGGTTTCGCTTATCGCTCCTGACATGGAAAGGAAGAAATGTAATCTTAAGTGAAATGTTCAGACTTCTCCTGAATAGGTAGGTTATTTCTTTTAGATTAGCTCAAGTAATAGTTACAGAGCTGACATATGGAATGTGGAAGGAAACAGGAACCAGACAATGCACTGAAACTGAAACACTCTCTTGTTTAAAGATACAGCCTCCCTGGGACTAACAGAGTGATGTGCACAACATGTTAGTTATTGCTGTGTGTCGCACTTTCTTTTTTATTTTCACCAAGCTGATTTCAAGCACATAACTTGTATTTTACTGTGACAATATCACAATAATATACATTTACCTTGCGGAGTTGAAATATTCTTGTTTGGGGAAAAAATTTGAGATATTCATGGAGAAAAAAGCTATGATAGGAGTTCTGAATTTTGCTCTATGTCTTCAGCTGATAAAATACACTCCCTGTAAAGCATCTGGTTAATCAGATAGACCTTAAATTGTTCTTCCCTCTCACCACTTCAGAAATAGGTCATTCTGCCTCTTAAGGGATAACTACATTGTGGGAAATGAGTTAATTCAGTGTCAGTCTGGAAAGTAAAGGCTGAGGGCTGTGTGGGTTTTACAGAAGAGAACTTTCCAGCAGGGCTTACAAAGCAAGTAGAAGTGTGAAGTTAAACATGCTTGTATTGCGTTTGTTGCTCGTAACCGGAAATCTATGAGAGATACCTTCCTGTGATTTTACTCCAGCAAGTTAAAATAAATTCAAATATATGTTTTCATCAAAAAGTCTGTTTGTCTCAAAGACGGATGAAATGTTTCACTTTAAATTAGAACGTTTTCTTCTAGCTTATTAAATAGTAGTACTTCTTTATATTACATCAGCAAGGAAAATCTGGCTGCAAATCTGGCAAAGATTTTCTTCCTCTTCTGAAGTGAAAAAACCTTACTTGACTCAGCCCAAGGTGTGTTATTTTTACATCCTGATTTTCAAATTAACTACTGCTTTCTACTAGCAACTATCAAAGCATTTATAAAACTATTAGTGAAATAGCAAGGTCCAGGGTAACATAATGATACTTATTTCTTTGCATTTTTCTTTAAAAATATTAAGTCTCCCTAGTGGTGGTAACAGTATTGTTTTCCAGATAGGCTGTTTTATTTTGCAAATGAAGGGAATGGAAAACTAGATTTTATAGTAGTGTCAGGGATTTTCACAAGCTGATGTCCTATCTAAAAGAATTCTTTTCTATATTTTAACACCACTAGTGTGATTTCTTTTATGACTTTACTTGTGAGCAAATATGATTTTTCTATCCAATGATGATCTGAGCTTGATGTCCATTTTTTAGACTTCATAACATCAAGAATTAAAACTGTTAAGTATGAATACTGAGGCGAGGGGGAGGGGAGGGGGAGAAAGAATACTCAAATCTCATTCTGGTCTACACAGACAAACAAAGCAAACAAAGCCAGCAAAAAAGACATATTTTTTTAAAATATCACTGTCATGTGTTGTTCCATTGCAGACAAGGAGATTAGGATAAAGCCTGGGTATGAAAAACGCTGAGTTTGGGTGAAATTCTAAGGGTAGTCTCTTCCGTGAACTTCGAGACATGGTTCCTATTTCTTTAACAGAAATACCGAAATGTAAAATTAATTTATCCCAGGGAAATTTTCTGCTGGCAATATGACATTTGCAAATTATACTGGAATCCTATGGGATGGAAAACATCATAAAAAGATATATTGTTTTAAATTATTATCTGTTTTCAAGGAGAGATTTTTTTAAGTGTACTCAAGATTTCTTTCCCCTTCCCAGCCCCGGGAAAGGAAAGAACTGAATACACTTTGGAGAGCTTCTCAATGTGGCTGGAAGGGATATTAAGAAATACTTGTCAGTTCTTAACCTAAGTTGCACAGAAGAATTGCTCTTCGTTGCATGTATCTGAAAGAGAAAGCATATGGAAACAGCAACTGGTTCTACAATGTTGTCTTGTAAAGCTACCTATAGTACTTCCTCTTAGTTGTGAGACAGTTTGATCTGACAAATTATTCCTGTTCTTTGTGTTTTGCCAATAATCTTCCAAATCAATGGGCCAAGAGTTTATTAAGAACATCTTTGTACTGTGTTTAAATCCTGTTTATAGTGGCTTACTTTGAAGTTAATGGGTTGTTAATGGGTTAGGTTTTTTTCTAAGAGCAAGTGCTTCCATGGATATAAAGACGGAAAACCTCTTTTATTCACTCTATGAAAAGCAAAATTTTTTTGACCTTAAAAGGTAAGGAAAAAAATTATTACGTATTCATAAGATAGCTTTCTAAATAAACAAGGTTACATCTATTAGATATTTATAAGGTTTATCTTCTTTATCACGTTTGGTTTTTTTTAATGTCTTGGGGGAAAAAATGCTTGTGAGATGGAACTTCTGGAGAAAAAACTTCAACTTCACAGAACATGTTTTAGTGAGTAGTTAGGCAGTTCAAAAAAGCATATTTTTTCTTTGTAAAAAATCTGTTTTTCGTAGAAATCGGTTTTGGAATGAACTGCTGGAAGGGTTACATATTAAATAGTAGATTGAAGTCTTGGATTTATTTAATGCAACTATTTGAATGGAAAGTCTTCTGGATTATATATGAGACCAAGAGCCATAAAACCTTGGAGTCTGGCCCCCTTTTGATGCTGAATGACCTTAATAATTTTTCACACTTACATAGCACTTGGCAAACATTGTTAATTTAAGCTTCACAGAGTCCCTGTGAGGTACAGAGGTGTAATTATCTCACTTTTTCAAGTGTGAGAATTGAGACTCATAGAGGTTGTACTCTGCAATAAAATAAGTTCAAAAGGAGGGTGGGAACACAGGTCACTACTGCACTTACTCCTGCGCCTAATCTGCTGGAGTACAATGTAAAGCCTCAGTTCTTTAGCCTGGCATTTGAGATTAATGCTGCTGTCCAATTTGAACTGTGTGCCAGGAAGATGAAGAAGATGCCCATCAGTGGCATCGTTCTTCCATGGAAGGAACTACTGCCTTGTTAAGGAAATTCCATGTGGGAAAAAAAACCAAAAGGGCAATTCCAACCCAGCAGAAGGCAATGGAATTATGTTTTAATTGACATTGAAACTCAAAGAGAGGTTGCAGAGCTGGGCACTAGATTGACTCTACACAAGAAGGACCTGAGGCTCTGTTGTTTACTTGCTGCAAGAGCCTGAGGTAGTTACTTGTCCTTTCCAAGCATCAGATTCCTTCTTGCATGTTCTTAATTTAAAGTTATTCTGTGCTGCCAAGACATGAGAATCAAGCCTAGGAAATCCTGGGTTTTAGTGTGGTGTTTCATGTCTTTCAGATTAATCTGAGGAAATTTCATGTGCATAAGCTTCTTCCTAATTAAGACTTCTGGTTACTTGCTTGCTCTTCCTGAGAAGTGCCAAGCTGCTGGAATTGGAAGCCAAGGTAATGTGATGTGAATGTGCAACCAGTTTTTATTGTCACCGTCTGCCCTGGTGCAGGTGCCTGCGAGTGGCTAGTATTCAGAAGGGGAAACATCTGAGCCCTGTATGAGCTTACCAAATCATGCACTATGAAGTTTTCTATTCCTGAGCTTGGTTCAAAACCATAGTTGAGCAGAAAGGAAAACGCAACCTGAATTTACCTTTCTGACAGATTCTGAGACAAGTCCTTTATACTGAGTTGCACCAGCCTGCCAAGGTGTCCGGAGTGTAGTGTGCCTAAGTTATGTGTCTTCTCTCAGTGTATATAAGTTGCCTCCGGATCATGGCCTTTCTCCTAGATCCTCAAATGGCCCTTTGCTTTCCGTGGAGAAATGGCATGATACTAAAGTATGCTATCCCTTTGCAGGATTCAATAAAGGATTTAGATTCTCTTTTTCCTGTGGGTTTTTTTTTCCCATTTAACAGAATTTCCCTTTGAAATAGTGGTTTTATTTGCTGTATATCCGAGCACTCTTTATACGTCACCTATTCATAATAATTTTTGATATAGCAAATTATCTTTTATACAAGTTGTTTTCCTTTGTATTTTTCAGAGCCTGCTGTTCTCTGAGTTTCCCAGTAAATTATTATTTTCTCTGTATTACTTTACATGTTGTAATTGCTTTGTTATCTATAAAAGAAAGGTAGGCTTAGTTTACTCCTTTCATCACTGCTAGAACCTCAGTGAATGAACTGTAGTAGTTCTCATTACCATAGCTTTGTTCTGCTCTGTTTTAATGATAATTGCCCTTGTCATCTTCTTGTAAGTTGGCTGTGAAACCTTGTGGTTAAAAACAGAGAGAAAGTAAAAGGTGGTGGTGGGGAGAGATTAATTAGGCAGAATATTTTGCAAAATGAGTTGATAAAGAAATATTTGTATTTCACATCATTAAATAACTGAGTCAGAACTGATTGTGTAAACATAGCAGCACACACAGAGGAAAGACTAAGCTGCTTTGTTGCAACAGATACAGTAAGAGTATGGCTGAGACAATTTTCATTATTTAGTCGTGGTGTAATTTTACTCCAATTAGGACAAATGAAGATTTCGAGGTGTCTGTCTCTCTTTAAACATTTCATTTTTTTGCTCACTGGAGTGCTTTGTCTTGCTCCATTCCAGCCTATTCTCCCTGATGCTTTTACCCTTATCAACTGATCATTTGTAAGACAGCTATGCCATTTTTTAAGACCATTTTTATGAGCTTCTTTCCCAATGGAGTGAATAAAATATCTTATTCTTAGAGTGACCAAATAAGTAAACATGATTTAAAATTAAGGGCTGTGTTGTGATGCTGGAAGCTCAGTAATGCTGTCTAAAGCAGTTTCAGGGATATTGTGGCCACCTAATTTTGGTCAGGCCAGCTAATATTTGAAATGTAATCCTTGCTTCTGCAAGTAAAAAGTGTGAAATGAAAATGCAATTAATAAAAAGGAATTTTAAAAAGAGTATCTTCTACATGGATAGGTGCACATTGTTTCCAGAATGTTTAGTTGATCTGCTGATTTTTATAGTCTCCACCAGAAAACTCAGACTTCACCACCCCTCTTTCAACGTTACTTGTGTCCTGGGACTCTTCCAAAGGAAACTAAAGATTCATCAAGACCTGAGAGCTTATACAGGAGACTGTTTATTTTAAGGGAATTTGGAAGGTGAACTTAACATGTGTCATCAAGATAACTGAGATTAGCAGGTGAAAATAAAAGATACTGTTAACACATAATAGAACCAGTGATGGAGGTGAGTCAGTCCTGAAAAATGCCTGTGATGGCAGCAGGAGAGCAGAGGCAATGGCTGTGTGTTGATGGGGCTACCCTGTGTTTGAGATGTAACACTGGATTTTAACACATGGTTGTACCTTCTTCTTGGCAAGCTTAGTGTATTTTTTAGAGCGTCTGCTGAATTCTAGTTCTCATTTCAACACCTATAATTGTCCTGGAACTGATACTGATGCCCAGTCTAAGCATAACTGCAGAGCAAATGTAAATGTGATCTGTTCTTGCAGAGCCAGGGCACAGCGATAGATTTGGAAAAGGCTTGTAGACTTGGTAGAGCTTGGTAGCTCAGCTTGTATGGAGAGATGTGGAAACCCTCAGCATGTTGTTTCAGCTTGCTTCCCCTGAGGGAGAGTATGCTAAAATAGAGAGAAATGTTTGGTGATTGTATTTATGTCTCAAATCTTGGTAATTATATATTCATTATGTACCATCCAGCTCTATAAAAATAAAGCTGAAAAATCAACCCCTTGGTTTTGGATGCTGTTTATGTGCCTGGTGTAAAATGTAGGAGAGGAAGGAAATAGTTCTGTGCTGATACACATCTGCAAAATGTACTTAGGTATTTTGGAGATGGGGTCTCTGGCCTGTGACCTCTTTGCCATGAATAAGATGAATACACCCCAGTATCTTCGTAATTTTAAAAGCCCCATTGGTTAGATATATAAAGTCTCACAAAATCATAGAAATGAGAATTAACAACTGCCATTAAAATTTTTCTGAACGGGTAAATTAATTGTAACTAACTGTTACAAAGGAAATATTTGATGCCAAATGCATATTAAAAATACTCTGAATTAAATTGTAACACTTGTTAGTTGCTAGAAAAATGTACAAAGAACTTTTGAAAGGTAGAGGAAAATGAGCAAGTCAAATGGTTTCTCTGTATATAGGAATGCTTTAAGGTCCGATATGGCTACAACTGACTTACATATACAGTGATGAAGAAAATGATTTTTTCAACTGCTTCTGAAAGCAACTGAGATTTTTCTGATAGACTTTGTACTCAGGTATTAGCCACAGCAAAAAGAAATAGTTCAACTGAGTACCATCGGGAGATTTTAATTAGGCCTGTAGAGGCAGACTGGATACAGCCCTATGTGTTGGCTCATAATCTGTCAGAAACAGGCCAACAGTATTCTCTCTGCAGATGGAGTTTGAGTCAATTTAATGGTGTTTGTCTTTCTCTGCATTTTTATGTGCTCAGTCTGCTTTCAGTTCCTTCTTGCTAAAGGACAGTTCCAAATGCTGACCCAGTACTCATAGCTTATTTTCTTTTTTCTTTCCTGTGTTTAAGCATTATATCTTGATTCTGTGGGTTGTTTCATGGTTTTGGGTTTTTTTCAGAGGTAAGGATTTTCATGTTGGAATCATTATATCCAGTAGAAATTCCTCATGCACGTCAGCATTTGACGGACCATTACCAGAATGTGTTTGTGCAGGGAGTCTATTGCATGTTTACGAGAGGACAGATTTTATCCTCATATGATTTAGTTTAAAGTGTGTTTCCTGTCTTGCTTTTTTCCATTAAATAATTATTTTTTCCATGAACATTTCTTGTTCACTGCTGTGCATTTTTAAAAGACAGAAAAATTTACATAGTTTGTTCATACTTAAAGTGAAAAAAGGATTATCATGCAGATAAATGATACAGAAATGAAAAATGTCCTGATGTCTCTGTTTTCACTGGTAGTCTCTGTAACTTGCGTAATTGTTCCATTTTAATACTGACCTAGAAGAAACTACTGCCTGTAGGGGTATTTTCTAACATGAAATGCAGTGTCTTCTTCAACAACACTATAAAAGGAAATAAGTGTATCTGTCCTATTTTTGGTCCCCTTTAAAAACCCAGTTGTCATCTGAGAGGGACTGAGTCTAATTACCACAGAGTCTCTCTTGAACCATATAAGAATACCAGTATAAGCGTAGAGAAAGCGGTCACCTGACCCACAGGGAACCATGCCTAGCTCTGCTATTGTAACAACAGGTTTGAGTCTCTTCTGAGAAAAGGGTGAGTAGAAGTTACAACAAATTGTTCAGCTTGATGATGCAACAATCAGACTGGAAGAATTTCAATCACAGTTTGAATCATGAATCTTTCTGACTTCCGATCAAGTAAGCAGCCTGTCACCGTCAAGTAAAAGCACGGTCAAATAGCTTATTTCTCCTCTGAGGAGGTGAAAATACTCAAGAAAAGCTCTGCTTAGTCTGAGCATTAGTGATGTTGATAGCCAAAAGTTAGAAAAAGCCCTATATTAAAAATAAAAGTCTGTGGAAAACTAAAGCCTGTACAGTTGTCAGAAATGTGAGAATGCAAGAGCAGATATTCTGCTGAAAAAAGCTGCCATAATTCTGTTGTCATCAGCCGGCAATTTATTTCTGCCAAAGCTCTCTTCTGTACTCTTTAAGATTCCCATATTTTTTCATGTAGCTACTGCAGATCTTTCATGTTGTTATTATTTTTGTGGTCTTGCTGATGGTGGAAAATACTTCTAAACTGACTATGGATAAGAGATTGCTTTGGTGTTTTGTGGTCTTTCTTTATTCATTACTTCCAATATCCATTTTTAATCTCCCTCTATTTTTCTTTTGTGATTTGATCTTAACTACAGTCTGTTTGTTCCTTCAAGTCATCAAAGAATATGCGATACAGCATAAATATGTTGTGGTTTGGTGTCTTTCCATGTAGTTTTAATTTAATGTCATTAATTTTGTGTAAGTCTACTTCTATGGCATTGTCTATATTGTATACTAGTGTTACCTTGTAGCTTTCATTTTGAATAAAGCTGGACCCAGATAGTTAACATTTAAACTTATTTTTTAATATTGGTTAAAAATATTTTCTCTGTATGGCTATTTTTTACAGCCTAGGGAAATAATGTAACCATCTTCAGCTTTCTAGGAGAACGTTCTGAGTTGTAATAATTTAAATGTTCATTTTCCCTCCTCTCTCAAGAGCTCAGTATCTTAAAAACATTTCATCTTTTACACTGAATTAAATTCCTTCATGGTTATCCCTGTGCTTCTGTGCAGGAGTTCTTGATGCTTTAGTATGATACTCTGAAGAGACATCTAACGTATTCTCATGAGTCCTTTTACTGCTTACAAAAGTAATACTGTCAGGCAAGAATATTTTAGTTTTCAATTTATGCAAATAACTCAGCGCATAAGAAGTTAGAAGTTCCTTCCCTGACGGCTAGTTACTACATATAACGTCTTCCAAAGGAATAGGTACATTGCAGCTGTATTTTTAAAGTCTAGAATTATTAAAGAACAGTAGTTTTACTGAAAAAGCCATGGATGGCTAATGTTCAGAAAATGAAAAGTATTTTCAATCCGTTAAAAAAAGAAAAAAACTGTTCAGATGAGCAAGTTGTAATTTTATACTTAAGTGAATCCGCTGATAAAACGAGGACTTAAGAAAAGGTGGGAAGAGAATTACTGTCAGATGTAGGAGATTCCCAGTGAGTATATTCTGTCTTTTCTACATCAGTATCCAGGAAATATTTCTGAAAACACTAGGGAAAGGTTGCTATGGATTATAGGTTATTTGCTAAAGCCAGCATTAATATCCAAGAAATTATTTGTAGGAAGCTATTGTGAGAGGTATTTTCTGAAGAAGGGCAACAGAAAGACCAGTCCTAGTAATTTCTGCACTGTTACTTCAGTGTTTGCACCAAAAAACCCAATCATTACTAGTAGGTAGTACTTCATTCATCTGAGTGAGACAGTGAAGTCAATAAAATCCTGGCTGCAGAATTCAATATAGAACGTGAAATGTGTCTTAACTAATCACTTTAAATATCTAGGGACATCAGTGTCTGGAATTACTGAAGAATTTGGCAAGTCACTTCTAAAATCTGCACATAAAATCTATCTCAAAACAGAAGAACTGGAAAGAATTCTAAAGTGCTTGGAAAGGTTAAACAAAAGGGTATGTAAGTGGTTTTATTCTGTTATGTCTACCTCTGTAATTGATTTTCCTGTGAAATTATTTGTCCCCTGAAGTCATTTGGCCTTGTTGACCTTCCAGCAGTAAAATATTTTCTTCATTGGCTTCTCATAGTTGTGGTTTGAATATTAATAATACGTGTAAGTCAGGCAGTTTCTCTTGCTCTCTTAAGCAAATGCTACATTCTTTAGCTGTTCCTTGTTTGGGTAAGGATGGTGTACTCCAAAGTCCTGCTGCTTCACAGTAGTAGTAAAAGTGACATAAAATCACTGATAAAGGACTTGCCTAAGAGGTTTGGATGCTTTTGAGAAGACTAATGATGCTGTAACTTCTTTAACTTTGGCTTGGGAAGATTTGAGTAACTTTTCTCTGATTCTCAATATTACTTTATTTTTTTTTTTGGAATGCACAGTGGTTTTTTTAAATGAAAGGCCTTTTCATACAGTACGGTGATGATGTTAGTCATACATTATATATAGGTGTCACTAGCTACATTGAGTGAAATGATGGGTGTTGCTGAGAAATTTCAGAGATTGGGAAGGTTTTTCTTCCTGCTTGTTTTCCATTAGAATTTCTTAGGCATCAATGTGTTCCCATGGCTTTTAGCAAACGACTTTTAATAATGCAATAATATTATTTCGAGCAACATCTATCTCGCTTGATCAATTTTAAATTGGCAACCTCATCTGCAAAATTCTTTTACTGATTTTTATCCTCATCTCCAGCACCTCTTGCAGTGTTATCAGGGTCATGGTAGCATTTTCCCTTCTTCTGTGTGTATACATCTCCCACCTGACTAGCTAAGTTGTTGCAAGGTGTAAGTACTATAACTAAATGTGTGCCAAAGAATGCTGTTTTGTTACTGTGATCATCCCACCATATGTGCTCCTTGTTTATGTATGTTTTAGCTTAATGTTAGCCTTGCCTTTCACATTTGTGGTTTTTTTTCTGTATTTGTAACTGAATTTATTTAGATTTGTTGTTTCACACTGAGGCTTTAGCCTAACTTGAAAAATAATAGTTTTGAGTGTTTCAGATATAGATTGCTATGTTAAGAAAATATATTAATATAATAATTAATTGTATTTACATAAAGATATATAAATGCTGTGTCTATTTTAATTTTATCACATATCCATTGTAGTTTGAGAGTGAATATATAAAAATAAAAAGTTTCTGATGAAGGAAGTGTTTTTCAGAAAAATATTCTGGAAAATATTAAGCTACTTGAAGAATACAGAAGTTTAGACTAAAACAACACCACCACCCTCTCCTGTTGGGAAAAAAAGTTTTGGGGTTTTTTAATGTGATGATTTGTGCTAGTAAATTATGTAAAGAGGTGAAGAGGAGCAGACAGATTTAAACAGGAATGTTGTTGAAAAAGAGAGTATATGAATGCTGTGGTAAGGAAGAATTACCTTCACAAAGGTGATAGGAACTGTCTTTTTTATCCAGTAGCTCACTCTAGATCTGGACATGAGAGACTTACATTCAGATAACTCATTTGTGTGAGGCAATTCAAATTTGTATCTCTCTCCTTAAAACTCATAGCAGAATATTGAGGAGCACAATGATTACTCTTCCAGGAACTTAAGAGTATAAATGGCCCCATATCAAAGGCACTTCTTGAGGGATGGGAGACTTCAAATGCTCTCTCTACCTGACTCTGCCTAGGGGTGGCAATCCCTATATCCCAGTTAATAGGGAAGCAAGAAGGAAATGTATTCCTTCTTCTCCATAGTTTCCAGGCTCTGGATTTGAATTTGTTTTTCTGAGGCAAAATGTGAAAGGCAGAAATGAGGAAAACCTTATGTTCTTTGAGGTGATGATTCAAAGCAAGTGCTCTGTAATAGAAACAGGAATGAATGGGAGGCTTGTAGAAAAGCTTTGCTGTAAGAACTTGGCGTTTGCCGCCACGCAGCCCCAGGGCTTGCTTTTACTGTGTTTTTCCAGGAGTTGAGATAATGTGACTCTGTGAAATGCTTCACATGAAGCAGCTTTGGTTTCAATAAATGTATTTAAAACTCTGTTAGGCGTATATTATTTTTATGTCTCCTGGTAGAAGCATGTTGGAAAATGAGGACAGATGGACTCTGCTTGGGTTTATTCTATCTGTAGATGACAGTAGGTCATTCAGAGTGCAGGTGAAAAGTGTCCAAGCAAACTTGCACTCAGGATGATGAACATTTACTGACAAAATCATTGCACAGGTTTATAAATATTATAATTGTGCTGATAAATAATGTTCCTTTCTTCCTCTCTCTTTATCTCATTTTCATTCAAACTTCAGACCCTCTGTTCTTTTACTTTTATTGTAAATAAAAGTAATGAAAAATAAAAGTCTTAACTTTTGAATTTTGAAGGATTTTCTTGAAAAAATGCTGCCTGAGGAGGAAGAGATCAGATAACTAGCAGACCATTTGAGAAGCAGCGGTGGGAGGGAGGATAAGTCATTGCTTTGTAGCTTCCTTTTATATGGCAATGTAGTTTATGTTTCAAGGACAAAAATACAGAAGAGTGTCTGGACTTGCAAGCATGTATGTAATGACAAGGAGGAGGAGATATGTACACATTTTTATCACCAATCCACTGCAGTTAGTGGAAGAAAAGCAGCTCGGGGCCAGTGGTTTAAAAATCACTTGCCAAACATCTGGCAAGAGATACAGGGTTCTCTTCGTTCCTCACAATGCCTATTTTTTTTTTTTCCGATCAGTAGACCTTAAATATCAACTGCTTTGTATTTTAAGCAGACTGACAAAAAGTCTTGTTATTCACAGTCTGCGAGGACCTAGACTTTTCACTCTATTTTTTGCAATAGAGGTATGACCTGGAATGTCTATCTCAATTTCTATTTCCTTTTTTCTGTTTTTTTAAGTCAAAGGAAGAATTCTGTTCCTTGAGGCAAGTGTTCTGTTTCCAGTTTTTCATACTAAAGGCCGTGCTAGCTCTTGTTTCTTAACCACCATCACTAAAAATGTGTATAAAACTTATATGCCTTTATTATTTCAGTGAGTGCAACTGTTCTGCCCCAGTTTGACAGGAAGACTGCAAGGCACTGGATGAAAAATAAAACATTCATGTTTCAATGAAGGATAGGGAACAAAATTATGCCTTAACATCACTGTAATTGTGTACTTCAGCTGCACATAAACTACAAGAATTAGATGAACTCCCATAAAAAAAATACCAGAATTGCTAGATCCAAGGTTTGTAACATGGAACTATTTATTTTTTACAGCTGGAAAGGGTACAGCTACTGTTATGACCTTCTACCTGTTCCAGTCTTAACCGGTAGTTATTTGGTCGAGACAGTTTTGAACGCAGTCTAGAAAAGATTTCTCACATTTGTTTCATCCATCAATCATCCTGAGTTTATTTGAGAATTTCATTTGTACCTGTGCTTTGGAGATGCTTATCTTATCAAGCTTGTCACTGGCTAAAAGTCTGTCAGAATTTGTTTGAACTATTGTCAGTATTGCTCCTTTTTCTGATGGTTGATGGCAATATATTGTAAAGAATTAATGTTGAAGGTAAAGACAAAAGCTGCTTTAAGATGTTGCTTTGTATACATACAGAAGAATTTATGTTGAGAATAATGACATCTTTTTATGTTCCAGATGTGTGTGGCAATTTTGGAGGATTTTTTTAATTATTATTACTAAAAAATAATTATGTATATGAATCACTGCCCTGGTTAACAGAAGTGGTTGTTGTTCCAAATTTTGAAGAGGCAATGCATTTTGTTTTGGAAGGTTAAAGTCATTAAGTCTTTTTCAAATGATCTCATTTGAAGAACTGCCAAAATGCAAAGAAGCATATGTTCATATGAATGGGGAAAGTAGAAGATAAAAGTGTGTGATGTACATGCTCCACAGGACTTAAAATAAGATATGAAGCATTATTAGAGCATGGAGCTTAACATGAAATATGCCGTAAGGAAGACAGAGACATTAACAGAAGTCACATGATTTTTTTCACCTGCAGAAATCCCTTTGTAAGCATTGATATCAGTTTTCATTGTTGTTTTTTATCATACTTAATAATAGAAAAATGGCATGAAAATAACACTCCTATCTATCTAACCTTTTTGTGGAAAGGATAAAAAGAACTCCAACTATTCTGCCTTTTGGAGCTTTTTTGCATTTAAGGAAGATGTTAATGTGGGGAATCTGGGCAAGAGACTTATTCATGGATGGGAAGTGATCGTGAAAAAGAATAAATTTTAAGGGCCATTCACTCTAATGAATCTCGAAATATTTTGATGGGTTACAATCTAAAACCAAGCACTTAATGGAGGTACTAATGCTCCTTTTGTGTCCAAGTTAATTCTGGTCAGGGATTTTTTTATCCTACTGTTTCCACCTTGGTTTAAATTTCCTGCCCATAGGTCTGTTCTTGTGTCATCAACCATATTAACTCTCTTTCTTCTAAAACTTCTCACTTGTGTTATACCTATACCTCGGACTGTGGGGCAGTACACTGGTGCCAGCTTGGCAGCTTGGAATGAGCTCAAAATCTAACTGCAGCTGTGTGGAGGTCTGTCAGCTGATCCACTCAGTGAGTCCGTTTTTGTGCTGTGTTGTGTAGAATAAAAACATGTATTACCAACATTTTTCAGTTCCCTCCCCTGAGTCTTTCTGCAGAAGCAGGATAAACTGGCTGTTCTTCAACCAGACAACAACTTCAGCATACCCTTTATTAGCCCAAGCACAAATTATATTTAAGGCATCTGTTGTTGTCTTTCACCTGTTTGAAATTATTGAGCTACATTTCAGCCTCTCAGTAGTGGATTAGCAGAGGAAAGGAAGCGTTCTGTTCCACTGAGATGGGAAAAGTTGTTAAGGAAAATATTGAATGACTACATTGCAGGACAACCCCAGAAGTTACCATGTTTGTACGTAGCTTTTAAAATAGTATTCAGAGACGATACAAGAATCAGTGGAGAGAGTTGGTGTGCATTCTTAGGCTTGCATGCTTTTCCTCTTTCTAATACAATGTATTTAGATTCTGCAGTTGCTTGCATCTTCTTCGTGTGAAGACATAAGATAATATTCCTTAAAACTAATTTATTCAGACGTCACGTAGTGTGCAAGATTTCATGCCAAAAATACATGGTAAAATGACTTAAAAATTCATTTATAGACCTAAGATAATATTAATACACCGTCACGCAAATCAATCTAGTCCTAAGTTATTTTTTTCCCTTTTTGTCCAAATAGATATGTAACTAAGAAACAGTGAAAGGTAGTATTTCCTGAGCTTAGGTGGTATTTCATCTTAGTGTGCTCTTTTTGTGAATCCCTGCCTGTGCCCTGAATGGCTTAGAGTTTGATGGGCTCTGTAGCTCAGCTTTCTCCTATATTTTTAAGCTCCAGTCTACTCATGAGCAATCATTTTCTGGCATTATAGTCTCCAGTACATGAAAAGAAATAACATGCACTGTACAATGCCCAAGCCAGTATGCATCTCTGTTCCTGTTGATATGCAGAATACTAATGTGAAGTCCTGAAAATCTTATCCAGCAATATGTGGCAAATTGTGTCAGTGGTCTGTCTGATGCAAAGATGAACCATTTTCTGCACAGCCTGCCCAGGCAAACAAAAATCAGTGTTATTCCATTTCTAATACAAATTAAAGAGAATGTAATTCAGCTGTTAAACATGTGTTATGTATCTCACAAATAGCAAGTGGACCTATAATTCACAAATATCAGTTCGTACAAAATTAATATAAGATGTGATGACTGGTGTAAATAATTTGTCTGGTTTTTTTGTGACCGGCAAATGAAGCATATTTCATCATTGGGCGTCACTTTACTTAGTCATCTTTGTTGACTTGCTGCCAAATATTGATTTTACCTAAATAGAAAAGTAGCCTGATTATAAATAGGTAAATGCAGTTAAGTATCTTGCTGTAAGTATGTATCTGCCTTTCTCAACACTAAGATTGACAAGTGGCACAAATATAATTTTGAAAATTCATGCTTACACAGATGGCAATTTGGAAGTGTCAGATAAAATTATAAGTATTTTGGTTTTTTTGTCAGAGAAGTTTATCATTTATTTTCTGTGTGTAAATACTGAAGCATTTAAACTATCTACTGTTATTTTTAACTATTTATGTCTTAGAATCATAGAATAATAGGGTTACAGAATAGTTTGTGTTGGAAGGGACCTTCAGAGGTCTACTCTAATCCCTCTGCAGCTTGCGAAGATGTATTTCACTAGATCAGGTTGTTTGGATCCCCGTCCAATCTGTTCTTGAACATTTCCAGGTACGAGGCATCTACCACCTCTCTTGGCAACTTGTTTCCGGATCTCACCACCCTCACTGTAAAAAATGTTGTCCTTATATCTAGTCTAAATCTACCTTCTGTCATGTCCCACTTGGCACTCATCAGTTCACCACACCGTCTTTTAGTTTAAGGTCATTAATTCTTGTCCTATTGCAACAGACTGGAGTCTGACATTTTCATGTCTTACATATATTGTGATGAGACAAAGGCATCTAGCTATTGATATTTACCATATAAATGATCTGACTTACGTAGTGATCATTTAGGGGAGAAAAATTGTTTAATTAAGCTGCTAATTTTGCTTAAATACTCCAAGTCTGGAAAAACTCTAAGAATGCTTCCTAAACTAACTTGCCTATATACAATCGTACCATTTAGGTTTTACTTTCCAAGTCTTCCAGCTCATTCAGATCTAGTAGTTTCGCACATTTCTGTGGAAACTCACTGATGGTGTGACTTTCCTTATACATAGATATATGCCTGTTCTGTGTTCCTAAAAGAATAAAGATGTATATTTTTACCTAATCTTCCTGTAGACATACTTTGAAATCACAGGAGTATACATTTATGTAAAAAAAATAGTTTAAATGTCATAAATCTTTTCATGCTTGCATTTCAGCTTCCAAGCAGTTAGAGTTGGGTCATCATCTGTTGGACAGGCAATATCTTCCACGTGAAAGTCCAGCACTGATATTAGTATGACATTTCTGCCTGCTAAGTGTTCCCAAATTTCTTGTCTGTTCGACCTATCTGACATCTGAGTCTTTCTCACTCTCCAGACACCAACAATTCAGACGAAATTATACAGTGTACTTCACTGTACTTCTGAATGTCATTCTATTCCTATCCTAATTGTTCTGGGCCACTAAGTGATAGATTTGGCATTTGTGTATATTTAGTAAGTTTACAGTATGGTCTCAGTTCTTTGTTACAGAGTGTCTTTGATATTAATTATAGCTTGGTTTTGTGTTACTATTCTTTTTTGTATTATTGTTCTTCTGGAAAAGACCTTTAAGATCATCGAATCCAACTGTGAACCTAGTGATGTCAGGTCCACCATCAAACCATATCCCTGAGCACCTCATGTACATATCTTTTAAATACCTTCAGGTGTGCTGACTCAATCACTTCTCTGGGCAACCTGATCCACTTGCAAGAAGAGACTGATCCCCACCTTGGCTACAGCCTTTTTTGAGGTAGATGTAGAGAGCAATGAGGTGTTCCCTAAGCCTCCTTTTCTCTAGGCTAAAAAAACCCAGTTCCCTCAGCTGCTCCTCATAGGACTTGTTCTTGAGTCCCTTCACCATCTTCACTGCCCTTTTTTGGACATGCTGTAGCACTTCAGTGTCTTTCTTGGAGTGAGTAACACAAAACTGAATGTAGGATTTGAGATAGGACCTCACCAGTGCTGTGTACAGGGGCACAATCCCCTTCCTGTTCCTGCTGGAGACACTATTTTTGACACAGGCCAGGGTGCTGTTGGCCTTCTTGGCTACCTGGGCACACTGCTGGCTCCTGATGAGCTGAATGTTGACCAGCACACCCAGATCCTTTTCTACTGGGCAACTTTCCAGCCACTCATCCCCAAGCTTGTAGCGTTGCGTGGCGTTGTTTTGATCCAAGTGCAGGACCCAGCACTTGGCCTTGTTGATCTTTGTACAACTGACACCAAACCATGGATCTATCCTGTTCAGATCTCTCTGCAGAGCCTTTTTGCCCTCCTGCAGACCAACACTCCTACCCAGCTTGTTGTCATCTGCAAACTTACTGAGGGTTCACTCAATTCCTTGGTCCAGATCATTGATAAAGATATTAAACAGAGCTAGCCCCAACACTGAGCCCCAGGGGACACTGCTTATGACCAGCCATCAACTGGCTTTAACTCCATTCATCATCACTCTCTGGGCTCAGCCATCCAGCCAGTTTTTAATCCAGTGAAGAGTCCACCTGTCTAAGCCATGAGCTCTCAGTTTCTCTATCAGAATGCTGTGGGATACGGTGTCACAGGCTTTACTCAAGTTCAGGAAGACAACAACCACAGCCTTTCCTTCTTCCACTAGGTGTGTCATCTGGCCATAGAAGGAGATCAGGTTGGTCAAGCAGGACCTGCTGTTCATAGGCCAATGCTGACTGGGTCTGATTCCCTGGATTTCCTGCACATGCTGCATGATGGCACTCAAGCTGATCAGCTCCATAACCTTGTCCACTACTAAGGTCAGACTGACAGGTCTTTAGTTCCCTGGGTCTCCCTTCTGGCCCTCCTTGTAGATGGGTGTCACATTTACTAACCCCCAGTTCACTGGGACCTGCCTGGTTAATCAGGATTGCTGGTAAATGATGGGAATTGGCTTGGTGAGCACTTCTGCCAGGTCCCAGGTCCCTTGGGTGGACCCCATTTGGTCCTTCAGACTTATGTGTAGGTGAAGCAGCAGTCACTGTTTCCCATTGGATTATGAGAGTTTCATTCTGATCCTCATACCTGTTTTATGGCTCAAAGGCTGGGTACCTGGAGAACAACTGGTCTTAATGTTGAAGACTGAGGCAAAGAAGCCGTCAAGGACCTCAGCCTTTTCCTCATACTTTGTCACTATGTTTCCCCCTGCATCCAGTGGAGGATGGATAATTTCCTTAGCCCTCCTTTTTTGCTAATGCATTTATAGAAATAAATTATATTGTCTTTTATAGCAGCAGCTATAAGTTCTAATCGTGCTTTAGCTTTTCTGATTTTCTCCCTGCATAACTTCACAACATCCTTGTAGTCTTCCAGAGTTCCCTGCTCCTTCTTCCAAAGGTGGTAAACTTATTTTTTCTAAGCTCTAGCAAAAGCTCCCTGTTCAGCCAGGCCACTCTTCTGCCCTGCCAGCTCATCTTTTGGTGTATGGTTACAGCTTGATCCTATGCCTTTTTTTTCTTTTTAAGGAATGTCCAGCCTTCCTTGACTCCTTTGCTCTTCAGGACTGCCTCCCAAGGGGATCTGTTCCTAAACAGGTCAAAGTCTGCCCTCTGGGAGTCCAAGGTAACAATTCTGCTGACCTCCCTCCTTACTCCTCTGAAAACTGAACTCCCTCATTTGCGGTTGCTATGCTCAAGGTGTCCTCCAGCCGTCACATCCACAAGTCCTTCTCAATTCAGAACAACAGGTCCAGTAAGGCACCTTCCCTATTCGGCTTGCTCACCAGGTGTGTGAGGAAGTTCTTGTCCACACACCCCAGCAACCTCCTGGACTATTTCCTCTCTTCTGTACTGTATTTCCAGCAGACACCCGGTAAGTTGAAGTCCCTCATGAGAATGAGAGCTGGTGGTTATGAGACTTGTTCTAGCTGCTTGTAGAATATTTCATTTGCCTCTTCATCCTGGCTGAGTGGTCTATAACGGACTCCCACCGTGATATCTGCCTTGCTCGCCTTGCCCCTGGTTCTTACCCATAAACACTTTTGACTTTCTGTATAGAGTCTTGCTATTGGTAGTGGTGCCGGTTTTGAACATGCAGACACCTGTCCTCTGGGAATGGGCTAAACTTTGGGCTCCTAAACAGCTGTGAGTTGAGAATTATTTCAGTCAGTAAATCTTTTCTATAGAAAAACCTTTAAAAAAAATGAAAGTCCGGTGCCTTGAAATTCAATCTCCAGTACAGTAAGACTGCCCCATAAATAGCAATCATGTGTAATCTTGTTTTAGTTACAGGTATTTCCACAATTGAGAAGCATTTGTAGCAAGAAAAATGCCTTTTAACCAACCTAATTGAATTGAGGCAGTGTGGTATTGTGAATTGCTGGAAAACAGAGAAAACACATCAATTTATGGCTGGCAAAATGTTCCTGGAATTTTATTGTCTGGCCTTTCACTAATTTAAAAAATATTTACTCACATCAATCCATCAGAAGGTTTTTCAAGCAAAGATATCCAAACCAAAGATGGGTTTGTAGAGTCTCAATTGAGTTTGATTCTTTAAAAGATGATTCGTGTCCTGGCCTCAATTTATCTGAGTTGCTTAAATGAGACTGAGGGATAAATTTATGAATCTGCTTTTCTTGTCTGGTTTTTAAAATGGCACCTTTTACAGAGGGGAAAAAGAAAGAGCATGATTGAATCTTACAGAATAATTGAGGATTTTAAATCATCTTTTGGCATGACTTACAATAGATGCTTTTCTGCCCACCACCTCCTGTAAATTATTGAGCTGTCAGCCTTCTATATTTCAGCCTGTGTAAAAATAATTGTAACTGGATGAAATGCGGACTGTGTGAAATAGTAGCAACATAATTCCATGCCACAGAGCTACTGCAGTTTTATAGTGAGAAAACTTAATATTATGTTAGCTGAATAGCATAAACACGAGTTTTCTAGGTAGGTTTTTGAATGCATTGGAAGCCTCTATGAAATGTCTAGGAGACACTGACTTTCGCTCTTCTCCTGCATCCCACTCCCAGGCTAGACCAGCCAGGCAGAATATTGTCTGCAGAATGTTCAGGAGAAGTGTTTGTTTAGAGTGATCAGCAGCCTGCTCTTGAAAGGTAAAGAACAAGAGTCCTCCAGGGAGCTGGGATTCAGATGGGATGGCATGATAAAATGAATTTCAGAGGAACTGGAATTCCTTGTGTTCAGCATAGTGAAGCTGAACAGATCTACTCATGTCTCACTTTTGTCAGTACTGAACTGTCCTCCAACATAAACATTAAAACAAAATATTAACCATAGAAAGTGACAGTGAATATCTATGAAAATTTAGGTGCTGAGTTCCTTTATTTTTATTTTTCCTATGGATGTCTGCTCTAACCAGACATTGCACAATAAATCAAGAATTCTGTGAAAAAAAATTTGTTTAATTAAATAGCTATTGAGCCTGAAATGTGTCTGTGGTGAAATGGGAGGGCAGAAAGAACTGGAAGGATAAAGAAATTGTCTAGATGGCAAACGAAATATAGTCCTTTATGTAGAGAGGAAAAATGCAGCAATTGCTTTCTTCATTTTAATGAATAAAAATAATTGAGTATACTTCCAAGCACTGGGATTGAATGAATTGATTGTAAATAACTTCCATTTTGATTTTCCGTTCCTTTATTATCAGTGAATTATCAATGAGCATTTTGCTGATTGCTAGCTGTTTTTGTAGACAATTGTCGGGGAAACCATTTTGCCATACACAATGAGCAGGAATTGTGCTGTATATCCTGAGCACCAGCTACAATTTTTGATTCTGTTAGGTACCGTAAACAAACAGGTTATGGAATGTTTCTGTTACAGTATTCATAACTTCAGATTCCTTGTTGAATAATTTATGCAAATAAGTGACAATTATTTTTTAGCATCTCATTTTTGAGCGTGCGAAATTCAATGTGTGAGGCACTCATTGGTAAGTTCTGATTTCATATACATAAGTCATGATCCTCCAAATCATGTTTCTAATAGGAATAACAGAGTTGACAAACTGGGGAAACCTCTGGGGATTGAAAAGTAGAGTTTCACCTAAATGTATGTATGTCTGTTTGCAGAGAAAGGAGAATAATTCTGTTATCTCAAGGGTTAAGCAAATTAATACGTACTGAAGACTATAAAGGTAATTATTAGAATTATTTCAAAATTCCATGTTAGCTAAAAGCATCTTTCTGTATTTAATTCCCAGTAATGTTACAAAGTGTGGCTTATACCTTAGCAGTGAAACTATTGACTGAAATTATCCATCTTTACATAATTACAAAGGATTTAATTGATATTCCTGAACCATACTAGTCTGATTTCTCCAATATAAAGACACATTTATCAATTATTCTACATGTAAAACATTGTAACTGAGTTCCAGAAGAAAGTGACACTAAAAAAAGGAGAAACAAGAGTTTATACTGAGATTATTTAGATCAAATTATTTACTTCAATTTGATGTTTTTCCCAGACTTCTTATAGAAACAAACCCATAAATTTTATTATGTTTTCTAACTACCCTGAAGTACAAACAACAGATGAACCCACTATCTTGGCTACGCTGTGCATTTCCTATGTATTTTTAATTTTTTTTCATGTGTTTTGATATTGGCCAATTTGCCTGTTTTACTAGAGAAATTTATGTGTATATATTCTATTTTATATCTTAAAATAAAAACATACGATGTCATTATCTAGCTGTGACCTATAATAATTTTTTACAGGGTTTAGGGAGAGGAAGGAGCATTTACAGCTTTTAAATATAAACAGAAGTTGCCTGTTCTCATGCTGCCTAGGAGACTTGTAGAAATCTGTATTCAGAAAGTATATCTTTTTGGGTGAATCAAAGTCTGCCAAGAACATTGCCTGTTCAGATGGGATTTGACTCATAATCTGGAACGCGGAACTGTAGCACCACAGTTATTTGGATAGGTGGAAAATTATTTTGGGTCTGGTGCTCACACTAAACTACTAAAAGGCCTAGAATAGCTTTAAGTGGTTGTCAGGCATTTTTGCACTATTTTCAGAACTCCCCAAATTTCACCTCTGAGAGTTGTGTGGATTTGCTCTCTTTTAAGATACAGTGCAACAGAAAATTAAGAGCTATCTTCCATGATTGAGTGAGGATTACAGTGTCTGTATTACTACATCCCTACTACTACAGGCTTTCGAAATGTAAGAAAGTTACCTTTACATGTAATTTCTGCCAGTGAAAATTGATGCAGATGTTCTGAATAGGTCTTAAATATGACTTTATTCCAATTAAGTGAATAATAATTGAAGTCCTTAGCTGATGCAGTACTAGATAATGAAGAAAACATTTTTATATTAGTACATTTTACATTTTCTTCTTTTTTGGGCGATGTCTGAAACTAAATGGTATAACTAGCCTGCAGACAAATTATTCTTCAGTCACAGACAAAATGAAGTAGATGGAAGGAAATAAATATGATGTTCTATCTTCTGTTAATTTTCATTCAACACCATCCCAAGGGTGTTTGGTGTCCATATTATTTTGAATTGTGGGTTTGTCTTCTGAGTGCTGTTAGTTCAAATCCTATCTTACCTTTGTTTGTTCTAGGTAATTATATACTCTTCATCACTATGTAATGTAAAGTTCCTGCCCTATATTTCACACCATAAGGTTAGGAATTACCATTGTCCCATTTTATAGACAGAATTTGGAGCACCAAGGTGTGTAATGGTTTACCCAAGGTCATACAGTGTGTCCCTGTAATTGGTGGAAATGTGTTTAAAGGCTGAGACTCCTAGAGTATATGTTAAGCAGAAACCCTCATTCTTCATTCCTGTTTTCTCTTGTTCTTCTTGACTGGTTTCTCTACTAAACTGTCAATGGGCATGCAGATAGATTAGTAAAAATCTAATATTTTAAGCTGAACTCAATGATATTTTGTGTGCAGTCCTTTTCTTGGCCTTCAAAGACATAGCTGGAGTTTCGGTAAGTGTGGGGTAGTTGGGTATACTGAACCTCTGCTGATGGTAAATTATTCACCAGAACATTTGTTTAGACATTGTGGTAAACTATCAATAGGAAGAGTGACTGTCAGGTGTGAAGGAGAAATAAAACACAATGCCCTAAACATATCTATGCAAAAGAAAAACAGACTAATTTCATACATTCTGGCATTTTAAAATCTATGCTAGATTTCAAATTAAAAATTGTATCTTAAAATTAATCTCTGAACAGGAAAGTGTAGGTTAAGGTTTTTCTAGGGAAAGCTGTCTTGTCATCTGTCTCAATGCTAGAAGTCAGACAAGCTGAGCAGAACTGTTAAAAGTCTGCTTGTTGAAAAGTCTGATTGTTGAAAATTCCTTAGCACCTATAATTCTACAAATGTCTGTCTTAAAAATCCTTGTTGCGTGTATTGTACCATCAAGTTGCTGTTGAGATAAAAAAGAACTCTGAAATCAAAGACTTACAGACCGGAGTGGGAAGAAGACCTTTAAAGAAATGGTCAAATAGTCACGTTAGTACTGAATGGATGTCCAAACAATAATCTGAGCTTTCTCTGTCACAGTTACTTGTACTGGAAGTAATGTGCTTTCCAGAAAATATGCCAGATAATTACTTTGCTAGTCTGCTGACCATTCTGCTTTCTGGAAATCAAATATATTCAATAGGGTTTTTTTAATCTATTTCTGTACTTCTGAGAAGATAAGACTGACTCTAGCAATAAATAAGAAATGACCACATTATGCTATTTTAGTCAAATTAGAGAGAAACATGCAGAAAAAAAGTGGTTTCCAGGATGTACGCATCTACTAGCCCACAAACATGATAGTCTGAACATTGAAAAACCCCCAATATTATTGTATGACTAGGTGAGAAAAGTATACATTCCTTGCTATTAGTAATTTAGACAATAGGTAGCATACGATGAGGGGCTGATAGTTGTTGACTTTCCATGTCAGCAAGTATAGGGCCCTCACTAATAAATGAGGAGAGAATGTCAACTATGTTGGCAGGAAATGGCCAGTCATACAGCTGACAGCCAGTCTTGGCAAGGAATACATGTAATGGTTTGGTATTGCAAGCTGTTTGTAGTTAGCATTACCAAAGCTGCCAGCCAATTGCTTCGTAAGGTCTGCTGACAGACAGTAATCTAATCTGGCCTCCCATTTGTTCTTTGTTTTCATCTGCTAAATACAACTTCATCTTTCCCATGGCTGACTTGTGTGCTATTTGAAATCTGAACATTGCGTTCAGTCTTATGGACATAGAATAGCAGAGCTGATATAATTGAAATCATGTACAGCTGAGATTCTGGCAACAAGTTTTCATGAAGATGTGTTCAGATTTCAAAATAAACTTACTATAAAAAGTGAAGGAAATATGGTAGCATTATTTTTTTCTCATAGATGTCCAGAAAGTGTCAAGCTGAAGTTGGAAACTATGGAAGTTTTCCATCATACTGAATTCTAAATAGATATGAGAGACAGACTGAAGGAGGAAACTTTGAGTCTATAATTGCAGGTGCAGTGAAAAAGAGATCTGAGATTATGTGGTTGATCAAAGGACAATACTGGGTTATATGAGTTATGCATGAACAAATTAACTTGCATAAGACATATTCTTTGGTAAGATTCTGGAAGATACAGTCATATTTACTGGCTTTACTTTTTTGTTGGAAAAACTATTGGCTTAAGATTCATCAGGGAAGAGTCAACAAGTTCTACAGCTTCGGTTTGTTTGAAAATAGTTATTTCTGATAAATAAATGATATTAATCTGTTGTGCCTTTTTTTTTCAGAAAGTGACTGGTGTCTAGTGTGAAGAGTGATAAATTGGCTTAATTTCTTTGCTCCTCCAGAGGCTTCCTCTGTGTTGATGGTGTATTTGGTTAGGACTAGCTCAAGAAAAAGTATAGTGTATCAAAAATTTTTTTCTAGCAAACTTCAACTGCCTACACAGTTCCCAAAGCAGCCAGTTCAGTAAAGCCAAGCCTTGTAACTGTCATTTTTTTCACATGTGAATTTCCCCTGCTGCAGCACTTCTGGCCCTGCACATGTGCCCAGATGTGACTGGCTCCTCTTAGTATGTAGCAGCTTGGCGTTCATGACAGCGTCCTGCTGATATTCCAGATCAGGCATTGTATAACCTTTCCATATAAAATGAAATGGGCTTAGCTGGTTTTTTTGTACTTGTTTCTCTCCAAATTGGTCTTTGTCTTGGTAGGGAAGATGTTTACCAGGAGGTGCAAGATGCAGGGTCATTTTTGTCATGTGGTGAAGGCAAGTGACTTTGGGTTTTCTCCTGCAGCTCCTCTTCTCTTCAAAGTGATGTTATGAGGGCCACAGTGAAGTGATGTTTGCATACCTTGCTTGGGGCTGTGTCTTCCTTCCAACCTGAGGTCCCCTGAGAGTAAGACTCCCTGTTTTGCCTGAACAGTCTTATTGTCCTGTGTTTCTGCCTTTCATAATGACACAAAACCAAAGGATAGAAATGCACTGTCTTAGTGGAGATATTGTGAAAACAGAGATTGCGGAAAATTCATTTCTTTAAGAGTAGACATCTGCCTGTCAAATGTAAGTTTAGTCGATTTTGTCAACATTTCTCAAGGCTGCCAGGACATTTTCTTTTCTTGAATGAGCACAGCTGATAAAGGTGTTCAGCCTTGGGAAGTGTTTTTCCTCTAGTGTTAGGGGGCTGCTAGGAAATCTGAATCTGTTTTGCAGAGCTAGCAATATTAAAAGCACTGCTGGTAACACAACTTATGACAGGGTTCTTTTTCTTGACTTGGAAATATCAAGAATCAGTTGGGTGAAGCCTCTGGGCATCAAGAAAAAAATTCCTTTTCTGACAGCACAAATCCTCAGGGAATAAAAATATTTTCACAAAAAAAACATTAGTACATAAAGATAAAACAATATTCTGAAGTTCAACTTTGAAAAATGTTCTTATGAACACTTTGTAAATAAACATCAGAATCTAAATGATTTTATAAAATAATCTTAACAGGTAAAAAACCCCGAAACTATCCATGATCGCTTATCTTTTGCCAAGCTGTTACTATTGACTAACTTGGGAAAATATGCAACAAATTCAGTGCCAATTACAAACCATTATATACAATTTATTTTTATTTGATTGTTTACTACCAGATATCACATGGACATTAAAGGATCAAAGCATACATTCACAATTAAGAGCCGATAAAGAAAATGCCATCAGTCCTAGATAAAAGTAAAGTTTTTTCACTCTCTGGTGGGGCAAGAAGTGTAAATGGTATTTGGTGTTTGGGAGAAAGGAGAGAAAATCATAGAATGTTAGGAGTTAGAAGGGACCTCTGGACATCACCTAGTCCAACCCCTCTGCCAGAGTAGGATTCCCTGGGGCAGCCACACAGGAACGCATCCAGGTGGGGTTTGAAAGTCTCCACAGAAGGAGACTCCACAACCTCTCTGGGCAGCCTGTGCCAGGGCTCTGTCACCCTCACAGTAAAGAAATTTTTCCTCACGTTGAGGTGGAACTTCCTATGTTCTAACTTAAACTCCTTTATTCATGTTCTATTACTGGGCACCATTGAGAAGAGATTGTCTTCTCCCGCTTGACACCCACCTCTCACATATCTGTATACATTAATAAGGTCCCTCTTAATGAGACCAATTAAATATATTCTCATGGATTTACTAATTGTATTGTGAAATATGGATTAGGAGAGTCTCATTCACGAGGATAATAAATTTTTAATGCAAACTCCAGAGGAGGTCTCCTATTTTGCAGTGTTCTTGTGGTACTGACAGGATAATTAGACAGACAGTTGACACAATATAATTTGATCTGTTTATATTACTTCATTTTTTTGCTACAGCTTTTCTTTTTTCATTCTTAATACAGGTGTTGTCTGAACCTTCTTGAAAGTATGAGGCACATCTCCCCTTCAATGGAGTGTCTGTGTCTTCTCTTGTGCATCTCCTTAGTCCACAAGATCTTGAGGAAGTTAGGCATTGATGAGAAGGGCTGCTTGCAACAGCCAGATCTCCACATTTTAGTGGCATCTTAAAATAAATAAATTAAACCTTCCTTTTTCTAATCCAAAACACATGTTTCCCTATAGGAACTGTTTCTTTTCAAAACTTATCCCTCTTTTCTTAGCTCGAAGGGAAAAGTAAACATCACCCAAGCCCAAAAGAACTTTTCCACATCACAGATCTATTGTTGAAAGTACATCAGAGCTTCTCAATAATAAAATGCCAGAAATGGCAACTAAGATGAAATACAGATATGTGAGTGTGGTTTTGTCCTTTTGTGCGTGTAGATTTTTTCCAATCAATAAAAATGTTAACAACAACAAAAATATGTATTTGATTGGAGAAATCTATTCTTTTTAGAACTCTTAAAGAAGCAATAGTGATTGTAAGATTCTGTCAGTTTTGCTGGCTAAAGAAGAATTCCGAGACAACACAGCTGTTTTGGCTTAATAATTGTGATCATAAAACTTTTTGAGAAATGCCAGAATTTTATCTTGAACTTCGTGTGTTCATGCATGACTACCAGGATGCGAATTATACATAGGAAACAAGGGAGAATGAGAACAGGCAGGGAAGGAAGACAGAAAAGTACCAAAATGGCATTGTATTTGCTTTACTGATTGATGGTGTGCTTTTCCTCTACTTAACTCATTCTCATCTCATTAGAGGTTATAAAGTATGATCTACCACAGCTATGAAACTAAGATGATGTAAAACACCCTTGGGAAAGGCACTTCTGGTATGAAAGTTTTCCAACAAATAGGCTTGGAAAAGTAACTGAACCACATTGTTCTTCCCATGCTTTATGCTTGGAGAAAAAAAACAGACCCCAAATCAGTCAGAATGCAGCAGTTCAAGAAAATGAGTTAGACATTTCAAGAGAAAAATTTCTATTTGCCTTTACATGAAAACCAGAATGAGCTGGAACTAAAAAGTTCTGAGCAGTTCTTCCAAGTAGTGCAGTCTAATTGACAATGCCTGTGTTCAGACCTTGACTGCAGTAAAATATTATCTGTGAATCTGGCAAGTATTTTATTTTTTTTTATTATTATAATGCAGTCATTATCCAAAATTCCAGCAGAAATCTAGTTTCCTGCAGAAGACAATAGGTGAAGAGTAGTTACTTAAATTAAGAATGTGTTGAACCTAATTAATGTCTCTTTGTTGTCTCCTCTGGGAACAGTGAACTCCAGAGGCAGCTTATAATGGATCAGCTGCATTATTCTTTGCATAATATTAATATCACTCATTTAATTCGAATTTCCATACAATGAAGCAACTAACAACATTTACACACTTGTATTAAAATACATCTGTGCAAAGATAGATTTGGATTTTTTTTGTGACGTGATCAACATACACTCATGCCTCACTTTAAAGGTGAAAAATTGAATGCTTACAGATTTTATGCTTCTCAATGTCACTTGAAAATGGCTGTTTAGAAGAAGAAAAAAAGGAGGAGAAAAGTTTTCAAAATGTTTCAAATCATAAAGCACATTGTGCCAGATATGATGTTTCAGAAACTAACAATGACAGCTCCTTGTGTGATTTTGACCTTCTATTTGTCCATCATGTCCAACATTTGTTGCTGGCTTCCCCGATGACGTATAACTTGGAGCTCCAAGTTGCATTTTAACTCCTGATGTCCTCCTGACCTTGAATGAATAGAGAGGTGTGGGGGCAGATTTCAGCTTTTCAAACTGAATTCAAGGAACTGAGCTAAAAGATTTTCAGGTAGTTCCATCACAACGTGGTGTTTGATTCAGAGCTGACTCAGAACATGGTGTTTTATGATGGCATGGTACTGTCGAGGCAAAAGCCATTGATACATTTTTTTGAAAAGAACCAAAAAACCCCACCATCAATAACAAAACTTACAGTATTGCTGAATCTGGCCCATTTGCTTAAGCTGCTTAGTTGAAACGCTAGGCCTAATTTACTCAGACTGTTACAAATTAATCTGCTGAGCTGAATCTGTGTGACAGAGTGTGGCAGGTGTTCCTCCCCTCCCAGCTGAGCTGTTGCTAGGCAGATTTCAGGGAATCTGCAACCTGGGCTAGTTCGGACTTGTCTACCAGCCTGGGAATAGGACCTGGGCTGGTCTGGATGTGGTTACACCCAGGAAGTTGGCCAGCAGCCAACGAGAAGCCAAGATCGCTATGATTGACCACAGTCATCATTGACTAGTTTTTAAAACGGGGTTCTTCCCACGGCCATTTTGGAGTTACCTTGTGGCGGTTGGCCTGCAGCCGAGGTTGTGAAATCTCCCCCTTGGTCTAGGGGATGCCTAGCAAGGTCAATCCACATGGATGGACTCCTCGCCTGATCAAGGTGAGTGTATGATAATCCAGATTATTATTCTTTTGTTAAGGGCTAGTGCATGAGTTTGATTCTTTTCTCAATTGAGACCAAACCTCTGAATTTGGAGGAGCTTGTATTCTGTAAATAAATTGAATTATACACATGAATTTATTTTTCGGATATGGGCGTGCTCCTCACCTTCTTCTTTACACAGAGTACCATTTTCTTAAAGAAGGCAATAGGCTTTCTCTTCAGAAAGTATGTTCTGTCCTTAGAGCTGAATGAGAACGAAACCTACTTTAACTTGATCAGCCCTGAGTTGGTCAGGCAGTTGGACTAGATGATGGTTGCAGGTCCCTTCCAACTGAGATAGCCTATTCTAGTCTAGTCTAGTCTAGTCTATTAATTTTTTCTAAAAGTATTTGAATGGTTTAAGGAAGTGTGATTTGGAGTTCTCAGCTGTGAATGGGAAGCAGTAACATTTTAATGTGTTATAAATGGTACAAATAGAAAACTGATCAGTGTTTGTCCTTCCACATTGTGGGTTTTTCATGGTTTTTTTTTTTGATTTAGGCACTTGATTCAGCCAGATTTGTGACATGCTCACCTCTGTCAGGATTTACATTTGTCACATTTATGTTGTCTTAACGCCAGCCTAATGCAGATGATTTTACTGGAGATACTAAAAAAAATCCAACAGCATAATACGCAGCACAAAGGACATGTAAAATATTCATGGTGTTTTATATATAGCTGGAGATTATGCTATCCAAAGGAGAAGGCAAGAGTTTGATATCTTGCACTGGGACTGTGTTTCCTTTACAGAGCAATAAATTTACTTATATATTCATTAGATCAGTAGCTCTTGTACAGTTGCCATGGGGTAAATGAACATTCACTTATGACTTTTTTCCTCTTACTCGGAAGAAAATTGAGAGAATGTTGTTGATAAGGTAATTTAGATTGGAAATGTGTTGTACTGTGTTGGTAACTTTTTAGTGACATTTTAACTGTTTCTAATAAGAGGTTAACTTTGCTGTTATTTTCCTCAGTATGTCACATAAGGTAAGCATGCAGTAAATGTTACATCTGTTTCTAGCATTAGCCAGGAGATTTGTTCTTTTATGAGTTGATGTTTTGCATAGGAGAGAGTGAGCAGTTGCAAAATAAAAGGATTTTTCCTTAGTTTGCAAATGTCTAAAGGCAGTTCTGATTAGTTCTGTATTCTTTTGAACCTCCATCATTTGAAACAGCTCAGAACTTTAATTCAACCATTTGTCAGACTTGATGGAACATCAAACAATCAGATGAAAATACATGAAAAACACATGTTTAAAAAAGCATCCACATGTGCAAAACTTCCTTTAATGGTGCTAATCATCTCTTCTGTAAACCCTGGGTTTTATCTATTTCCAATGCAATATCATATTCAATCTATGGTAACAAAATGTTAAACAACTAAAATATAATAGAGCAGTATATTTGACATGATATACACTATTAATGTAAAAATTCAGGTTTTATTGATTTCAGTTGTTTACTTCCTCTTTTTCCCCCATCTGAACTTTGTAAAGGGCACTTGTGACTTTTTATTTGTGCCCATTCAACATTTCTGTGTAAATTAGTTGCATATGTACATTTCTGCATGCTTTCTACTTGTACATGTAAATATGGCAGAGTTCTTTTTTGCTTTCATGAGAATGGGATTTTAGAAATGAAGCCTTGTTGCAGGAAATACATTTGACTGCAACATGCTTGATTTGTTTCTATGCAGATTGAAGGTCATGCTTTAAAATCTGGTGTTGATTCTATATGGATAAGATATAAAAAATATATTGATAATCTGTTCCTCCAAAATTATTTTGGAGAGGCTTGCTTATTTGTATTATTCTGTCTTCTGTGGAGCTTTTATTGTGTAGGTAGATGATCAGGTAAGGGAGAATCTTTGTTTCATGTGCAAATGTGGAACCTGTATTCTGAAAATTCCTTGCCTTGTTTCCTTTCCTACAGCTCATTAAACATATCCCAGGTTTTATCATTTAACTGAAATTTTCTACTATAAACCTCTTGGAATCTGAAAGTCAGAGTCCTTTCTTGGCAATATAAAAGTGCTGCAGTAGTTGTTGGTGTTGTGGTGCTGGTAGTTGTGGTGTCCTCTCTGCCTTCCTTGCACTGTTTGGAAAGTGGAGAAGGCAGAGAACTGTAAGGTTTATTCTGCTTTTCAAAATTCCAAACTCTCTTGAAGTTCCTGTAGGCATACATTATACAATTATTAGATTATTTGCTATTACAAGATTTTTTTCCACCTTAGTCCACTCAAAATAATAAAATAAATAATAAAATAAAAAATAAAATAAAATAATAAAAACATTAGCATGAGGGTCATGCTTTATTCAGCCTTTCTGTGCTTTATAAAAAAGTCACATTCATCTGAACGAGTGGTGTTTTCTAGCACTGAGACATTTCAAGAGTAGCTGTTAAACTCCAACAAAATATGCAAGTGAAAGCAAATTGTGTCACTCGATATCAGAGAATAGAGGAGCCAAATTTGTTTGAATTAAATTCATATGTAGAGGTAAAAGGCTTCATGGATGCACACTACAGGTCTTTGCATTTTTAAATCAGTGAAGATTAGTGTGCTCCATATTCACTAGTGGTAACAGTTTTGTGGATGTGTCTAATGTGTGTGAATCTGATTGCCAGAGAGCAGGAGAATCCTTATGAATTCCCTGAATGTCTCATCTGTGTTAAAAAGAATATAAATATTAATGTATGCAGAAAACTTCAAAACACAGAGAGAAAATAACAGTTGAAGAAACAGCGACATCATTTTATAGCAATTTATTACTGTTTGTTCATGCATAGTTTTAACCAGGATTATTTTGTTTGTCAAGCCCAAACTATATTTAGCTTAAAGAAGGAAATAACTAGTTTGCAGTATGTTTTCTGTCTTATGTCAAACTGGAGATTTAGTCAGGGTTTAAAGTTTAATTTACTCCTTTCTTTTCAGAGGAACTAGATGCATTTTGCTATAGAAAGAAAAAGAGAGAAATTAAAAAATGTCAAAATAACTTTAAGAAAAAAAAAGATTAAACAAAGATCTTTTATTTCTTGTGCAGCTGCTAGTTTATTAAACCTTATCTTTACACACAAGCTTTGGCCATAAAAATAGTCATTTCCTTTATCCATCGTGTCATATATTAGCAGAGGCTAAAAATAACACAATGTAAGGCAGGATATTGACACAATGAAAATATTTTGCATTTCCAACATTTGGAATATATTAACCTTGCGGTCTCCTTTCCTTGCAAACATGTTGTGTTGGTTTCCCTAACCTCAGAGGAGTGTTAGAAGAACTGCACCCAAGCTTGGTTACCAGAGTAATATAAATATTACTTCATGCTCTTGGAATTTCTTATTGCAATTGCTGTAACTTCGTGTGTCTTCTGTTTTTGGTGGTGGTTTGTTTTTTTTTTCAGAGTACTGAATACTGATGAGCTTTATTCTAGAAAAATCATAGTATTCCACTCTGGACTCTTTGCTGTTATGCTGTTGTCCTAGTCTGAGCTGTATACATAAAGCCAACTTTGTTGAAACTTTTCAACAGCTGAATGTAAATATCCTGAGACTAAGTATATTATTATAAAACCACCTGGGAGCTGAGCTGTTTTGCAGAAAGAAATAAAAATTGCAGAGAATGAAAACCTTCTACTTCTTAGCATTTTGAAACTCATACCAAGATAGCACTAGTTGGGAGACTTTGTTTCGATATAGGGGTAGAGACCAAGTTTTTATGCATTTGGTCTTTCTCAGCTTTGCTTCGTGCTGACAGTCACATCACAGAAATCACTTACTGACTGCACTCTTTTAGGTGTCTGCTGCACACATCTGAAAGGCAACCAGAGCTTTTTTGGCTTAATTAGAGTGAATGGAGCTTTGCCTTCTTTAGGATTTCATTCCTGACTCTCAGAGCATACTAAGGCTCCTTTGTGTGTCCACTGGGAAAAGAATTTTCATGTTAGTTAACCTTACGCAATGATGTAGGCAAAAAATACTTCTATGAATTAGAATATTTTGTTCTAGTGCATCACTGATACTGGGTAAATTTGTAGGTTTGCCCTAATAATCTACATCGTGCATCCAGGAGAAGGTGTTGAGTACCCCAAAAGCTGATCTAGCAATGTCTTTACCACACGACCTCCGAACAAAGAAATACAGCTTGAGGAATATAGATTTAAACCGTAGCAGTGAAGACCTGTAGAACCAGTAGAGCTTGTCTAATCCTGTAGAAATTATTAAGTGCTGCAGGAATTAGTTTGGTAGAAATCTTGAACAGAACAAGACAACTTTGATAGAGATATTCTGTAGGATACCAGTCTAGGAAATGCATTAAAAATTGAGGGCTGTGCAAAGCAAAACTTTTGTCTCCATTTTGCTTGCCGATGTGTAAATTCCTGTCGAAGTAGCCCATTCTATAGTAAGATATTTAGTGAACAGTGTTGTGATCTACTCTTCTTTTCTGCTTGAAGGTCTGGGAATGAGACTAGAGTTCAATTATGATCTGGAAGATAAACTAAGGACTCACTACTTCATTTTAGAGCATGTATGCTTTTATTGAAGGCTCAGTTTGTCAACTCTGTTTTGTTTGTGGGTTTTTTTGTGTGGGTTTTTTTTTGTCCTATTGGGAATGGGTTCTTTTGCGGGGAACTAGAAAAGAAGACAGAAGGAATCCCATCCTCTATACCTCTATAAACCGTGTACTCTCCAATTATATTGTGTTGTAGCTATGCTTCACAGACCACACACTTCAAAGGACTTTCTACTGTAGCCACTGCAGCCTACTGTGTAGCTCCTCATTTCATGCTGATCTTTCACAGTCAGGCCTAACTTATTCACACTGTACTTAATGACATGCAATACCTCATTTCTGAATAGATGCAAACAGACAGCAAATTGGAAATACAAGCTAAACAGATACAGGTGGGTGTTATCACATAAACAGAATTCCATTATCTGAAATTACAATTATAACACCCCTCGATAATCTCTGATTCTGCCATATTATCACACGACAGATGTATATTTCTGTGATTTCTCTGGTGATGCTCACTGTTGCTTCCTTGTCAGCTTTAATAGCAAAGAAACTAGACAGACTAAATTGAAATGATTTATCCTCTATGAATGTTACAGTCAAAGCACACTGTCACAGTAACAGGTTAGACTTTCTCCTGCAATCAAGTTAGCACACACAACAGGATTTTTGTGCTTGAAACCACATCACGTTTCATGGTCTCAGTGATACTATTATGTTTTACAGGGTGACTTTCACGAGGCCACTCCCTCCGTCCTTCTTTCTACCTCCTCCTTTCTTTGGCTAATCAAGGACAAGTGTTATTACGTAAGGTCTCATCCCTTTGTTGATAAAAAGATCTTATTCAAGAGTAAAGTAAAAGCTCTAAATGAACAGAGTTTATCCTTCTTTGTCCCTAAAATAATTTATCTGGAGGAAAAAAACCCTGTTCTCCATATTCTGTGAAAGTGACCATAGCATAGAAAGGTACTGCTGATGAATGGAGAGGAATGGTGCAGAATTTGAAATGGAACTGTGTAACCACGGATAGTAATCAAAACTAAGGACAGTCTTTTTTTCCTGGAGTTTGGGGGATTTAGCTTCTTAAATTCATACATACACTAATCTCATGTATGACTTGAAAGTAACTTTCTGTGATGATTTCTGGCTGCAACAGTGATGTAAAAATGTTTCTTTCTGCTTGAAAAACAGCCTCATCTAGGAATTTATGTCTTAAGTTTTAGGACGCTGTGTCAGAAAGTCTTCTGATGAGAGAAAAATCTTCCACTGACCTCTTTGAGGTCAGTATTTCACCTGTTTGCTTTTTAACAAAGAAATATTTTTAAAAGAGAGCATTTTAAAAGAAGGTACTAAAAAAGAAAATAAAGATATTACCAAGTTGAGACCAAACAGGGAGGTGTGATACAGGCAAAAAATATACTTGTAGTGATTTAGCTTAATGCTTTTTCTCAGTAATGTACCTGAAGGTAACGATTTCTTCTGCATCATCAGTGAAACCACAATCAAATGTGATATCATAATGCAATATCCTGCTATTCTGTGACAGTATTAGTCGCCCAGCACCATCGCATTACATGACATATCCACCAATAGATACTGTATGAATGGCTCCTTCTCATCTGGATCATTGAGTTATTACATAAACATACTCATTCCCTTTTTCTGTACTGCAGATGGCTGCCTAATGGGAAGCATATTTGTAGGAGTGAATCTAAGGCAGAGGGTGGTGCTTCCTGAAAGCCTGAGGAGTGGAAGAGCTTCAATAGGTGCATTTCAGATGCACCTCCTCCATTCTGTTGTGCTTCTCTGTGGTTATATCAGTCCAGACCCTGCGGGGAGTGTTTCTTTTCAGGAATTCCTGCTTTAGTGACTACCAGACCTTTTTTACGATGAATAGGAGGGATGGGGCTTGCCACATCTAAAGTCGGGGCATTTGGGATTCAGACATCTCAGTGCTCAGTATTGTGTAGTATTACTACTTCTGTGGGTTTCAGCCTGGAGCATAGGTACAGTTCACTCTATATTCAACAGAATATGAGATCGATTAGCTATGAAGACCAGGTGATTAAGTCATAAAAAGAAATGATTTGATCATGATAAACCTCCTTCTGCAGCACAAACCACCTCTATATCTGAATGTATTTAAATCCGTCAAGATAATTCTGTGCTTTAGTGTTCTTGAAAGATGATGACTCTATTTAATTTAATTTCCATTCAACAGCATACTTCTGCTGGTAGACAGAAGATACGTTGCTCTCTATTTGTCCTTTAATTTTTAATAACATCTATTTACCAATTTCAAAGAGTTTTACCCAGAATTGTGCCCAGAGGTAAAAAAACCCCCAAACAGCTAATTGCTACTAGCATTTGCAATGCCTGATTAACTTACAATGATATATTAGTAGGACCATCATTCAATATTAGGTCATAAAGCTAAAAGAAAGAGTGACATAATTTTAATAAAAGTCTGGTTATTTGTAAATGGAATTGGAAGCCACTGTAAGCAGTATTTCTTCATTGTATTTCTTCTGCAAGGAGAAACTAAATTCTATTCCTTTTCTACTGCTTAGTTTCATTCAACTCTGAACTAAATGTATGATTTGTGTACAAATGGCTTATAGATTTGGCTTGGTATAGAAAACTGAATCATAATATGCCATGGTGTCTAAGTAATGTTTTTGCATGTTAATATTCATAAAACATAATTATTCATCTCTAAATATTTAGTAGGAGTACCATGTTTATATACTGGTAGCATAGTGGAATCATTTATTTTTAACTGAACTCAAATTTACAAGGTTGAAATTACTGAGAAGGATGAAGGAGAAAAGTCTAGTAATTATATGTAATGCAGAGCAACATATTTAAGGCAGAGGCTGTACATTTGGTGAGATAATTACAATTTAGAATTTTATTTGCAATGTTATGCTACAACACTGTGGTGTGTTTGTAGTGTGAATGTGGCTTGCAACAGAGATAAAAGACAATACTCTTTTCTTACAAAGTGTAAAATTTTGTGAATCATGAAGTAATTTAAGCAATTTGTAGCAATGAGAAATATATTAGCTTTTAAAGAATCAATTCAAATTTTCCCTCAAGGATCAGTACTGGGACCAGTCTTGTTTAACACCTTCGTCAGCGACATGGACAGTGTCACTGAGTGCACCCTCAGCAAGTTTGCCGATTACACCAAGCTGTGTGGTGCAGCTGACACCCTGGAGGGTAGGGATGACATCCAGAGGGACCCTGACAGGCTGGAGAGGTGGGCCCAGGCCAGCCTCATGAAGTTCAACAAGACCAAGTGCAAGGTCCTCCATCTGGGTCAGGGCAATCCCAAGCACCGATATAGGCTGGGCAGTGACTGGCTTGAGAGCAGCCCTGAAGAAAACGACTTGGGGGTACTGGTGGGTGAGAAGCTCAACATGAGCCATCAGTGTGCACTTGCAGCCCAGAAAGCCAATCGTGTCCTGGGCTGCATCGAGAGGTTCTGCCCCTCTACTCCACTCTCGTGAGACCCCACCTGGAGCACTGTGTCCAGTTCTGGAGCCCACAGCACCAGAAAGATATGGATGGGCTGGAGCGAGTCCAGAGAAGGGCCAGGAGGATGATCGGAGGGCTGGAGCAACCTCTCCTATGAAGACAGACTGGGAGAGTTGGGGCTGTTCAGTCTGGAGAAAAGAAGGCTCCGAGGAGACTATATTGTGGCCTTCCAGTATCTCAAGGGGGCCTGCAAGAAAGCTGGTGAGGGGCTTTTTAGGATGTTGGATAGTGACAGGACTAGAGGGAATGGATTAAAGCCAGAGATGGATCAGTTCAGACTGGATGTTAGGAAGAAGTTCTTCCCCATGAGGGTGGTGAGACACTGGGACAGGTTGCCCAGAGAGACGGTCGGTGGAAGCCCCATCCCTGGAAATTTTTAAGGCCAGGCTGGATGGGGCTCTGGGCAACCTGATCTAGTGGGGGATGTCTCTGCACATGGCAGGAGCGTTGGAACTAGAAGGTCCCTTCCAACCCTGACAACTCTGTGATTCTGATTCTATGAAATAAGCTGCTCTAAAACAACGTCCATCACCCACTGAGTATTGCATGTACTATACAGTACTGTGATAACTAATTAATTTTTTTTCCCTTAGATTTAGTGAGATAGTTTATATTGGAAGAAGACAGGACGGTAAATGGTCATGCACTGTAGGTGAGTATAAATCATTAAGTAGTCTGATAATGAATATTTTGTATGAGTTTTCTTACCAAGTAAGATTCTGAAGACTTTCAGGTAATACTTTCCCTAAATTATGTAGAGCTTCACATTGTGCCCAGTCAAAGTAACTTTCCTAGAAATAATTACTTGTGCTGCATGTAAATAAATCAGGACTACATATTCAGCCAGCATCAGTCATACTGATTTTTTCCCCTAGAAAAAGAAATTGCACACAAATAAACAGTTACTAAGAAAAATTTAATAATTCTTGATTAATTGGGCATCCTGACTGAACTCTACACGAACCGTCTCTACATTCCTAATTCTGCCTCACCAGCTTTGTTGCCCTTCTCTGGACTCCCCCTCTCCAGCACCTCAATGTCCTTCTTTTACTGCAGTGCTCAGAACTGCACACAGTACTCAAGCTGCAGCCTCTCCAGTGCCGAGTACAGGGGCATGATCACTTCCTTACTCCTACTGGCCACACTGTTTTTGATACAGGCCAGTATGCCGTTGACCTTCCTGGCCACCTGGGCACACTGCTGGCTCATGTTTAACTGTCTATCTGCCAGCACCACCAGATCCTTTTTGACTGGTCAGCTTTCCAGTGACTCATCCCCAGGCCTGAGGTTGTTGTGGCCCAAATGCAGGACCTGGCACTTGGCCTTGTTGAACCTCATACAGCTGACCCTGTCCCACTTGTACAGCCTGTCCAGATCCTTCAGCAGAGCCTCCCTACCCTCCAGCAGATCAACACTCACACCAAACTTGGTGTCATATGCAGACTTACTGAGGGTGCACTTAATCGCCTCATCTAGACCATTGATGAAGATATTAAACAAGACTGGCCCCAATACTGAGCCCTGGGGGACACCACTTGTGACTGGCTACCAACTGGATTTAAATCTTCTCATCACAACTCTTCAGGCTCAGTCATCCACCCAGTTTTTAACCCAGTAAAGAGTACATCTGTTGAAGCCAAGAGCCACCAGTTTCTCCAGGAGAATGCTGTGAGAAATGGTATCAAAGACCTTACTTAAGTCCAGGTAGAGTACATCCACACTGCTGAGGAAGAGATCAGAGGTTGGTAGTACATCTCTTCTGTATTTAAGCAGCACTGATCACCAAGGGTGATGATCAATTTTACATGAGCTTTTTCATACATTGTGAAGATTCTACAATAATTTATCCTGTGCTTGTCTCACAGTTCATGAAGAAACACTTCAAAACATAGTAGTCCGATGATCTCAGGACACAAAAATCCTTCAGATGTTTTCAGAGTCCTGTTGAAACACGCTTCCATTTGACAAAAGCAGGAAATGATAATTTTCAGTCCTTTTACAAGCACAGGAACTCGCTGCAGAGGGAATTCTGTTGCCCTAGCGAATGCACACTTGAGTGATTCAGATCCGATTAGTGGTTTATATAGTTCGCTTTGAGTATATTTGCTACAATAACAAATAAAACTCAGCTTTTCTGAGTTCCGATATTAAATGAGTCCATCTTTTTTTCTTTTTCAAGATATTTCTAATTCCAACTTGCTCAGGTCCTTCTCATGTGAAATTTAGCAAGCATGCAGCTATTTGCTACCCTCCCTTCAGACTCTTTTTTTCTTTCCCTTCCCTCTACCCAAGGATATAAAACTCACATATGTGTCTTTGACTCATACCATTTTCTTTTTAGTGGTAGAAAGAATTCTTCTGGTGAACTAGGCAAGTCAAACATCTGTGCATTTTGCAATAGCTACTTGCTGAAAGTATTTAAAGGAGTTAAACTACACCTTCTTAAGGATATTCTTTCTTCCTGCTAGCTTATGTTTTTTCAGGCTGCTTGCTGTATTAAGAAACATGTGTTTACAATGCTAGTGGTCTGCACTTTGTTCCAGGAAAATGGAAAACAAATGTGAGAGAGATGACTTAGCATTCTGTAGCTTCTGTGGGGAACAAAATGGTGTATGTTTGTGTGAGAGCGTTCTGTAAAAGTTAGTTCATGTGGTCCTTTCATAGCAATGAAACAGTTACTGCAACACAACAGAGTAATGAGTGTGCTCTGTTCAACTGACTGAAAATCACTAACATTTCCTACCAGTTGGTAGGAAGTTGTATTCCTGATTTGACGGTTCCCCCATGCAGTCCATCGTTAAGGATGCAATAATATCCTTTAACACTATAGCCTGGACATACTAACTCCAGTGCCCTCAGAAGTAAAGCAAACAACTGTGGATTTGAGTGGGAGGGCAAATAAAGTCTTATGCTTTTCTCAAAACTTCTGTCATGAATGTGAGAAGATGAAAGCTTATTTTGACATCTGCAAGCTGGTCTTTGTGTACAGAACAAACTATATTCTTTTTGTAACAAATCAGGGCCATATTTTCCAGGGAATACATGCAGATTATGTTCACAAAAAATTTGTGTTTCCTACTTCCTTTTTAATTCTGTTTCCTTCTTAAACCTGTACTCACATTTACAGTGACTAATAATATTTTAGGGAAAAAAAAATCTGTATGTGTGTGGAACAGGAAAAAGAAAATATGATGATTGTTGTTGGAAGTCATCAGAAATAAGAATACTTTCTACTAAAAGGGTAACATATACATTTTTTTATATTCTTATATTCTCCTCATAGTTGAAAAGGTCTATTATATTCCACACAGCCTTTCTAGTTTCCTAAATTACTTCGAATGAAAATTCTCATTATAACTGCATACATTTCAAATTTGGAGCTTCTGGTAGTACTCTTTAAACACAATTCATCTCTTCAAGTATTTAGCATTACTTTTCTGCCCCATAGATCTATGTTTTATCGATAGTGTTATAATAACCATCCTAGTGGTATTTTTTATTTCTCATATTCTAGGAAATTCTAGAAAATAAAAAATTATGTTGACTGTAAGGAAATAACTCATGCTAATATCTTCAGGCTTATGTGCCTAAGAATTGTTCAGAAAACTACAAATATCAAGCAGTGAACACTTCCCTTCTCCACAGAATATAACCCAAACTGCATCAACACCTTGGATATCTCCAGTTTTCTGGGTTGGCTTTATGTAGGCTCAGTTAAACTACACTATCACTGCGGCAGCAGTGCCTTTGCTCATTAAGTTCAGTTCCTTCTCTAGCACACATAGTTATTTTGATTGACCATGTCTTCATCCCCTATTACTCAGAGGGGTATGTCTCATAGCAATATGTCTCCTTGGCAGTAAAGGGTGAAAGATCTTCATTCCTCCAGCTGTGCTCCTCAGCTGTACATTTGACAGTATGGGAGAAGAGTGAATATAATCATAGACTCATGGACTCATAGATTCATAGAATCCTAGAACAGTTTCAGCTGGAAGAGATCTTGAAGATCATTGAGTCCAGCCTTTGTCCCAGCCCTATCAACCTACTAAAATGTGTACCCCAGTGCAACATCTAGTCGTCTCTTAAACACTTTCAGGGACGGGGACTCAACCACCTCCCTGGGCAGCCTGTTCCAATGGCTGACAACCCTCTCAGTAAAGAAATTCTTCCTAATATCTAACCTGAACCTCCCCTGGTGCAATTTAAATCCATTTCCCCTCGTTCTGTCTCTCTCCACTAGGGAAAATAGACCAACTGCCACCTCTCTACAACCTCCCTTCAGGTAGTTTTAGAGAGCAATGAGGTCTGCCCTCAATCTCCTCTTCTCCAGGCTAAACAGCCGAAGATCCCTCAGCCTTTCCTCACACAACTTGTGTTCTAAGCCCTTTACCAGCTTGGCAGCCCCTCTCTGTACCCTCTCCAGCACCTCAGTGTCCCTCCTGTAGTGAGACGCCCAAAACTGGACACAGCACTCAAGGCGCAGCATCACAAAAGCTGAGTAGAGGGTCATGATCACCTCCCTACTCCTGCTCACTACACTATTTCTGATCCAGGCCAGGATGCCGTTGTCCTTCTTGGCCACCTGGGCACACTGCTGGCTCATGCTCAGCCATCAACACCCCCAGGTCCCTCTCTGCCTGGCAGCTCTCCAGCCACTCCTCCCCAAGCCTGTAGCGCTGCTGGGGATTGTTGTGGCCAAAGTGCAGGACCCAGCATTTGACCTTATTGAATTTCATGGAACTGGCCTTGGCCCAGCGATCCAGCCTGTCCAGATCCCTCTGCAGAGCCCCCCTGCCCTCAAGCAGATCAACAGTTCCCCCCAGTTTTGTGTCATCTGCGCACTTACTAAGGGTGCACTCCATCCTCTCGTCCAAATCATTGAAAAAAATGTTAAACAGGAGTGGCCCTAGTACTGAGCCCTGGGGGGTACCCCTCGTAACTGGTCACCAACTGGTTTTAACCTCATTGACTACAACTCTCTAGACCCAGCTATCCAACCAATTTTTCACTCAGCAAAGCGTATGCCTGTCCAAGTCAAGAGCAGTTAATTTCTCTAGGAGAATGCTATGGGCAACTGTGTCAAACGGCTTACTAAAGACAAGATAAGTGACGTCCACAGCCTTAACTTCATCCAACAAGCAGGTCACCCTGTCACAGAAGGAGATCAGGATTGTTAAACAGGACCTGCCCTTCACAAACCCATGCTGACTGGGTCTGATCACCTGTTTGTCCTGCATGTGCTGCATAATGGAACTCAGGATGATCTGCTCCATCAGCCTCCCTGGCACTGAAGTCAAACTGACAGGCCTGTAATTTCTCAAGTCATCCTTCCTTCCCTTCTTATAGATCGGTGTTATATTTGCTGACTTACAGTCAGCTTGGACCTCTGCAGTCAGCCAGGACTGCTGATAAATGTAGGAGAGTGGCCTGGTGAGCACCTCTTCCACCTCCCTCAGGATTCTAGGATGAATCCCATCTGGCCCATTTATGGACGTCGATGTGGAGGAGTAGGTCCCTGACCACCCCCTTGTGAATTGTGGGGGGGACATTTTGCTCCTGGTCCCATTCTCATGGCTTGAGGGAGCTGGCTTCCCTCAGTACAGATGTTACTTTTTTTAAAGACTAAGGCAAAGAAGGTATTAACACCTCAGCCTTATCATCATCTTTCATTACTGTATTGCCTTCTGGATCTAGTAGGGGATGGAGGCTCTCTCTGTTCTTTCTTTTGTTATTAATGTATTTATAAAAGCTTTTCTTACAATCTTTTACTTTCAAAGCCAGATTAATTTTTAACAGGGCCTTGGACCTTCTGTTAAGCTCCCTACATAACCTAACGATATCCTTTTATTCGCTATGAGTGGCTCGCCTTCCTTTCCAGAGGCCATAAACTCTCTTTTTTCTCCCTGATCTTTAGCATCAGCCAACCTGATCTTCTATGCCGCCGGCTTGTCTTAGGGCACATAGGGATGGCCTGCTCCTATGCCTTCAAGATTTCCTCCCTAAGTAATGTCAAGGCTTCCTGGACTCCTATACCCTTCAAAAGTTGTTCCCAAGGGATTTTATTAAGTAGCCTCCTAAACAAATCAAAGCCTGCCCTGCGGAAGTCCCAAGTGGCGGTTTTGCTCTCACTCTTCCTCGCAATTCCAATAATAGAGAATTTGACAATTTCATGATCGCTGCTGCCTAGATGACCTCCAGCTTCCACTTCTTCCACAAGGAAGACCTCACAAACAGGAGGTCCAGCAGGTCACCTCCTCTGGTCGACTCACTTACCTGCTCTGTGAGGAGGTTATCCTCCACACATTCCAAGAACCTCCTGGATTGTTCCTTCTCTCCTGTGTTGTATTCCCAGCAGATACCTGGGGGGTTAATGGGCCCCACAAGAACAACGTCAACTGACCGGGAGAACCCTCCCAATTGCTTATAGAAAGTTTCATCTGCCTCTTTGCTCTGGTTAGGAGGTCTGTAGTAGCATAATTACAATTGCAGCCAACCTGGGAAACCCAGCCTTCCTGATTCCATTAGAAAAGCATTGGCTGCAGTCTGGAAAATTAGAGTTCTGAATTACTATTTGAATTTTGACTTTTCTTCTGTGGCTGCCTTGTGTAGACAGAGAAGTGCTCTCACTCCAAGTCAGTAAAAGACCTATCAGGAGTGCACACTTATTTTACTTTCATTACTTTCATTTTCTCAGGGTATTAGGTACAACAAATGGTAGACTTCTCCTGACAACTGACTGGTGAATAGTAAGGCAGGTTTCCTACGACAGCTATGCTGCAAACTTAAAAGCAAACAGCCTCTGTGCCCTGTTTTCTATGGTGCCGGTAATGCAGCCTAGAATGAGGTCTGCCCTACACTATAATTAATATTCCTCTGAACAATATTTTTTCCACATTAAGGAGCTTGGGTTATTTTGTTCAGCCAGCCTTGCAAAAGGTGACATTAAGGTGACTCTACTTGCAGAAGTAAATATCAGAATCTTTTGAGGGGAAAAATATTCTCACCAACAGTATGGCTCATATTTGGCTTCTGAGATAAAGTATGGCAAGGGAGATTATCTGTACTCTGAAATTGTGGCAATCTGTATTGAATTAAAAAAAAAAGCTGGTATTTTGTTGTCAAAGGAAAACTAGAAAATACAGTTTGGGAAACATCAGAGAAACTATTTTAACAGCAATGTTGCAATTTCAATTCAGTGTGCTAGAGATGCCAAAAACTCACCATGGCTGAATGAGGTGGTCTGATAAATTTTCACTGATGTTGTAGTGTAGCTGATACTCACTCCTTAAAAGTATTTTGTGGCAAGACTATTGACTGCTTTTGTGCAGAACTTGGATTTGTGGGCTGCCTTGCTGCCAAATCTGTGACGTTAATGAGGAGTGTGCTTCCCTTCTGCGCAAATGAGTAACTGCAAAATTTTTGCATGACCTCTGCCACTGGGATGCCTGATTGCAGTATTCACCATATAATCAAAGTTCAGCTTAGATTTATTCTTTATTTCTTGTTATTGTGTTAGTAAGGCTGAGATGTCAGCAGCCATTTTGTAATGCAATTCTGCAGCGAGTCACCAAGTTGTGGTGTTCTAGGTGACAGAATAATTTTGTCTGTGGTCACCCTAGTTTTTGGCCCATTGCACAGCTTGGAAGCATGTGTGAGGTGAGGTTTGTCAATTTAGGGGAGCAGAACAAATCTAATCTGAAATAAAAATCTAAGAGAGCGTATAGTGCAGATGCTGGGTCTTGGCACCAGCTGTTGCACCCTCTCATGCGGATTGGAACTTCACTGATAAATGTTGTAAAGGCAAAGCAAAAGGATAATTCTAAAGAATTTAGCTGATTTTTAGTAAAATAATCCAAGATATCCAATTTTGACTTGACCCTGATTTCCCTGAGATTCATGGAGCCTTATGACAGCAGAGAAGCAACCCAAGACTCATATGGAGACAGAATGTGGCTAAGTCAAACTGCACATAGGAAAGCAGAAGGATTAATTCAAGGAGGAATGGGATGAAGTCACACAGGATGGAAGGACAGACTGTTTGATTTTTTCATATCTGAAATTCAAAACAGACTTGGGAGAACATGAGTGAAGCAGAGATCGCTGAACTTAAAGTGAACCAAAACAAATGACATTCATATGTCTCTAAAAGCCAGTTAATAAACTCTTTAAATATACGAATGTTCTTTTAAATATAAGTGCAGCTTGGTCTGTTTGGGAGTGTGTGATTTTGATATCTAGTAAGTGCTTTGTGCAAGGATTGATCTCTACAAATTAATTTGCTAAGCGAAACAAATAACGGAGTAAGTGCTCACATTTCTCGGGACATAGCCAGGAATTCGCTATATGCTGCTGTCTGAATCCCATTCCAATGAATCAGTGCAAGACTAAGGATAGTGATGTAATTAGGAACTTACAGTCTTTGGCTGTTCAATTAAATACGAATTTGTTCAAATATTTTGTCACAAGGCCATTGAAACTTGCTAGGTACACATTTTGGGAAGTAACATGTAAACTTGGGAAATTATAGTCTTTGATCTTTGAGGTTTTCTGTTCTTTGAAGATTTTTTCTAAAGTCACTGCAATACAAGTGTTAATTTAATACAGCGAAGTGGAAAAATAATCTTAAATCAGGGAGTATTAGCACACAAAACCTCATAGCTTTTCATGTGTCTCTTAAATATAGTAATCCTCTCTCTAAAAGCAATTCTCCTAACAATTTTGTGTTTGCTGAGCTGTTAGGAATTTCACAGTAAGCTCGTTTTTTTCCCTGTTTCTAGCTTAGTCTCCTGTCTTTGATTCTCTTTTTGTTTTCAATATTTTAATCCTTTTTGAAAAGTATGTTTTCTTCTGTGCTCAGTAAAATTATTGCCAGTGTAAATGCTTTTCGTTAAAAATTCCTAATGTCTCTGTTTACCACACCTCTCTTCATGAAGTTTCTTCTTTAAGACATTTATTGCCATAAACACCTGAGCTTCTCACAGTATTTTCAATGACAATATTTTCAGAAATACTTATGTGATTGGCAAGTATTATTTCTATGTGTGAAATACAGAAGTAAGGCTTCTGAATGCAGGGTCTCCAAAATCCTAAGTTAGAAACTTTACAGATGTTTTATTTTATTTTACCTCACTTTTATTATCTCAAAAGAGTTACGTAGGTATTTGACTTTTTAAGGTTTGTCATAGAATAAAATGACTTGAGTTGGAAGGGACCTTCTAACTACTTCCAATCCTCCTGCCACAGGCAGGGAAAATCAGAATTATCTATCAGACTCTCTAGACTAGGTATATGGTAATGTTCAAATATTTTCTTTGAACATTGGAATTTTAACATTACCATTTTCAAAATTTGTAACAGTTTCTGGGGTACCTCTAGAGCATGAAGAGCTTGCTTTCAACGAATAGCTTTATTTAATCAGGATTTTGAGAAGAAGTGAGGACTTCAGAGGATGCCACCTGCTGTTTTCCTTTTTTTCCTCTTTACTATTGAATAAGGGGAGAAGGTAAGAGTATCTTTTGTAACAAAGTGCTGTTAGGAATAGAAGTATTTCTATAGTTATTTTCTCTAATTCAGAAGTTAGAGTTTAACAAATTTGAGATGTGAGGAAGTGTGTAGAACAGAGTTCAGCAAACTTCTGTTTTGGAGTGCAGGAGGACTCAATAATGAAAGTGTTCCCCTTTCAAGTAGAGGTGAAAGACATTTTTTTTCGCTATAGAGTGCTAAATGGGTCTTTCTCTTTCAAACTATGTCTTGCTGGAGCAAAAATACTACTTGCCCATAGCTTAGAACAAATAAGCAACTACTGTCTAATGTGATTCAGTGGGCTGCAGTGCTGAAATAGATGCTCTTGCAGTTCTCTGTTGCCAGCTTTCCAGCAGATGAGTCTGTCTTCATGTACAAGGCACCACATTTTTGTTTCAGAAAAATCTACCCTGCTATTGGGGACTGAAATGAAATGTTTTTAATCATATAAATGTGTTTATCAGACTGTACCCAGGCAGCTGCAATAAAAAGAATGTGGCCCACCTGAAGTAGTGGCAACTGCTGTTCATTAAGAGTAAGTCTTCTAAATGGGTTGTGATAAGTTCTTTTCTGCTTCAGAAAAGTAGTGTCTAAGTGTCAATGTAAATATTATTGAGCTATTACAAACAAGAGAGGCTGCTTCTTGTATAGGAAGTTCCCTGTATTTGCCCACTGAGTTTTCGTTCCAGAAGAGATGCTTTTTGGTATTTTATTTTATTTTATTTATTTTCCAGATATAGCCAGGATAACTTGAGTTTGCCCAGCTTTTACTATGTATTTGTTATTTTTCTGAGAACCTATTCTGTCATCAGCAGGGAAGCTGAGTGGGCTTGAAGAGCATTATCACTCTCTTTTGTAAGCTATGTTTTCCATCCACACATCAAATTCATCCATGCATTTGATACTAAACAAATGTATCTGCAATCCAAAACTTCTTCTGATAATGAGAATTTTCTCTTAAAGAAAGCAGATTGATGAATTGATAGATCTTTTAGCAGAAACATTCTTCTAAATCTGATCAGATTTCTATGCATTTTTGCTATACAAGTAATGCTAAAAGGATCACATTTTCTGAGTGGGTGTACCAGTGTTAAAAGCTATCATTATGCTCTTTCCACATATTTTCATATGAAACAGTTTTAAAACCTGGACAACTGAGGAAACTGGAAATAAAAAGAGGTGATAGTAAGAGAGAGAGAGAGAGAAACATACATAACAAATTCACAAATTACTGAACACGTACAGTAACATGGTGATTAGAAATGCATGAAACAAGTTATAGAATAGCTGTCCTGATAGCAAAGCCATTCCTTTCTTGAGATGCCTGACCGTTACTTCGTTCTGAAATGTCATTCTGCATCTGAATTAAGCTTTCCCAAAGGAAGTTCACCCACAGCTGGACACTTTCACAAAAAGCATTTTATTTTAGACAACTTAATGTGTTTTCAAAGTAGAAAATTGCTTGTTTATTTTTCTGAGCGGCTTTACCAACCTGTATTTAAAAATAGTTGACCTAGAACATAGTTTTTCCTCACATTTGTGTCTGAGTATCGAGAGGGGAAAATTATATTGACATTTAATGATCCATCACAGGGTCTTTAAGTCTTCTGACATTCAGTTTATGTGAATAGATGAAATTGGTATTGATTACTGCTTAGTCAATTAGGAGGCAGTGAGATGCTGATAACTTAGGTTTTTTTGGTTTATGCAGGTCACTGTGTTAGGCTGGGAGTAGTGGGTTAGAAACTTTGGTTCCTTCTTGCCTTTGACCTTAATGTCTTTGCAGAAGTTTTCCTTTGAAAATTACCCATTGGAAGCTGATTTTTCATTAGTACAGAAGAATTATTAAAATGTGCTTTATTCTTTCTTTATAATAATGTATATATTTTTTAGGGAAATGTGCAATGATGACAGCCCAGAGCATCACCTGACTCAACTGAGCAGCAGTTTGACATTCAGTAGAGACTGATAGTCTCCTGGGATCCATAGTAGTTAAAAGTGGTAAGGGAAGGAATAGGTAAAGAAGTGCTAATGTAGTGCTAAATTAGATCCACTAAAAGCTCCTGCATATCAGCAGGTTACTGTACTAATTACTTCAGGCTTGACATCATATGAATGCAGGTATTTGGCTGGTTTTTTTTCTCTAGCTTGCACCTCCACCGATCAAGCTTTTTTTTCTGCCCAGCATTTAGAATCATAGAATCATAGAATGTCTTAGGTTGGAAGGGACCCTGGAGATTATCTAATCCAACCTCCCTATCGTGGGCAGAGATACCCTTAACTAGACCAGGTTGCTCAAGGCCTCATCCAACCTGGCCTTGAACATCTCCAGGGATGTTCCACAACCTCCACAACCTCTCTGGGCAACCTATTCAAGAGTCTTGCCACCCTCATACTGAAGAATTCCTCTCTAAGAGCCAATCTATTTCTATTCTCCTTCAATTTAAATCCATTTCCACCTGTCCTATCAGTGAACACCCTTGTAAAAAGTCCCTTCCCAGCCCTTCCTGTATGTTCCCTTCAGGTACTGGAAGGCAGCCATTAGGTCTTCCCGGAGTCTCCTGTTCTCCAGGCTGAACAATCCCAGCTCCCTCAGCCTGTTCTCATAGCAGAGGTGCTCCAGCCCCTGGATCATCTTTGTGGCCCTCCTCTTAACTTTAATTTCAGCAAGAACAAGACTGTATTGGCTTGCCATATACACTTCAAATTTAACCTTTGCTCGCAATGACAAGGCCTTTTTCTAGAGGTATTCTTGTTAACTCTGCTTATCTGAATGTGTTAGCAGTTGATTCATGGAGAAATACTTACTGTCAGCTGCAAAGTAGTTTTAGAAACTGAATGTGCAACTACTTAGGATTTTCTCCTTAGAGGCAAAGGTCATAGAAAGGTCCGTAAGCCCTGAAATCTCTTTTCCCTGCCTCAGAATAGGAAGTTGCTGGAAGATTGATCTTGGATTTTCAGATTTTGCTCTCTACAGAACTGAATTTCATTCCATTTGAGAACGTCTGCACGGTGAGTATAGACATGCAAGTAAATTAGATTAAAGAATCATGGATTGTGGATAGTCTTGACCCTTTATGTAGAATTAGGTCATCTAAAAATGAGACAGGTAAGAAAAATCATGAAGGTGCCTCCAAATGGAAACTTATACTAACATCTTAATTTACAACAGACAAAAACTCCTCCTCTGGCAATTTAATTTAAGATGCCTCAATACTCCTTAGAGTGTAGACAGGAAGCATGCATCCATATCTCCAAGGAGCTGCTCTCAGCACAGGCTATAATCTGCTTTCACTTTCATTCCCTTCTGGATAAATCTTGAATTGTCTTCTGCAAATACCAAAGTACTATTTTCTTGAGCGAGCTGAGCTTATTAGTGACTGATTTATATTTAAGAGATTTTGCGATTTTCTATCAACAGCTCCCTGCACCTGAATGCCCAGCCTGTTAGATATTGTGGTAGTATGGAGTTCAAGGCAAATTGTGACTTTACAATATTGAAATACCATCTGAAACAGTATAATTTCTATAACTACTCACTTTGGCAATATTTTATTTAGTAACTAAACCAGTACCTTCCCCTGATACCATATGTTAACCACTGTAGGAACTTAAGGCAGTTTCTCTTTCCATCTGTGATACCTGAATGAATCCTAAAAATACACCATGTGAGAAAACATGCTCTGTGCTGAACTCAGCAGGACTGCTGAAGCTAAATACAAGTGTAGTATTTCACCATTTTCTCCCCAACAACCTTATTTGTGGTGTCGGCTAAATTTCTTCCTAAATTCATGCTCACATCATGACTGGAAATGTACAGAGGATGGGGATTTAATAACATTTAATATATACAAGTAATTCATGCTTAAGAACATTATAAATTTCCTGCTTTCTTGACAACAGGTCTGGCTAACCAGACCTACCTTATAGGCTTGAGCCACTTTAAGTATGTCCACTCAGGCATCGTGCTGCTAATAAGACTTTTTCTGTTTTACTTAGAAAAATAAGTATTCAGTTGCTGCACAGAGCACAGGGATGTGTGGCTCAGTACAACTTTTGAGGTTACAAAACTCCTTCCACAATGGAACCTTTGGATCCTGTCTCATCTGATGGCTCTCCTCTATTTTTTTTTGCTCCTGCACATTGAACTAGTCTGAATTTTCAAGGGGTTGCCTAATGAAAACGTTCTACTTGTGAAGTGCCTTGATTTCCTTTATTTTTGACTGACAGGTATTTGCTGAAATGCATTAAGTGTTTCTGTAAAGGCTTTGTTGATGCTTACATGATTCGTTTTGTCACAAAAGCAAAACCTGCAGTAGTGAAACTATCATTCTCCCCACAGATAATTGTTACACTTAAAACTTTAGGGCTACTAAGGACTTTAAAGAAGTCAAGTAAGTCTTGACCTTAATATCAAGAATTCTTCTATTTTATATTTTGTTGCTTCCTACATCATCAGTCAAATCTCTGAGTTCTTCATATTTTAGGATCTTAGTCACTGGATGTTACAGTTAAAATAAGATTTTTCTTATCAAAGTCAGAATGACAATTCAGATTATACTTTGGTTGTAAATTATTCTTGACTGAGTGTATTTTTCATAGTTCACTTCTTTAAGTGTGTTTTTCTGCTATTAGGATACAAGTTTTGAAAGCTTTATTTTCTTTTGTAGAGATTTTTCAAGTATTTCCATACAGAAATGTATTGACAGTCTCTTAGAAGTGTGGTGTTCCTAGTTGTTGTTTGAAAAGAACTGGAATTGGTTGCTTATAACAATAACTCGGTAATATTACAGTAGTTAAGGAGAAATGTAAGACAGCATTAGGAAAAAAAGAGATAAATTTCTGTATTTCCCTATTCATGTTGTTAACAAGTGATTTTTAAAACCATGTTCCAAGCCTCATGAAAATCAATACCTAAATGTGATCCATGGGGTGAGGTTTACTTTGTGGAGACCACAGTATAAGCTACAGTTGCGCTGATTTTTGGCAGTAAGTGCCCAATTCTTGGTAAATGCCAGGAATTTGTGAAAGAAAAATGCAAATCAGGTTTGAATAAAAAAATCATTTGAACAAAGATTTATTCAATAACTTCTGTGTTTCAAGACAGCTTTAGCTGTATTCCTATGGAAGAAAGCTTGGTAAGAATTGGAAATGAAATGCTGAGTTTATCCTGTCTAACTTGAAATTCCTCACTAAGGGTCCCAAATTAAGAGCAGGTGTGCCTGTGCTTTTTTTCCCTAGATGGAAAAAAGGACTCTGCTTTCTATGATGAAGAGTGTTGTATGGAGATGCTTTCTTGTCCCTGTGAGCTGTGTATGAGTGTTGGGATAATCAAATTGAGAAACTGTATCGACAAGCCAATTTGTGGTTGAGCTGGATCCATGCAAATTAAACAGAGATATTTTTTCATGTATGTGTCATTCACTTGAGTCCTAGTGCATTTGCCCCATGTAGGCTGAGAGCCAGTGAATGCTTATTAGGTAAGGATCCATGACATGGGATGTATTTTAACTAGAAAACTGCTGTATAGTTCTGAAATGTATTCCCTGAAGAATGTGTAGACCATAATTCCAGGATACGGAGTGACTGCAAAATGGTAAGACTTTCTCAGATTTTTTTTTTCTCTGACTTTTTTTTTTCTTATTACACAGCTAGAAATTAGTTTCTTGTGTGAAACAGTTCATGTTTCAGTTTTCCAAGACCTTGCCATTTCTCACTTTTTAAGAATCCTTTTATATTTGATCATGGAAACCCTAGATTTGGGTCACTGACTTCAGGCAGAGAATAATGAATTCAGTGTCTCTAAATGCAGTGCCATAACGTAACTTCAAACCAATTCAGATTCTGTGATTTGTGGTGTTATAAATCTAATAAATAAACAATGTATTACTTTTGATGACTTCTGTATATTGACTCTCATGTATTCTTGTGAATGTTGTTTTGGCCTCATTGTCTTCCGTAAACTTTGTTTACGGAATGTTTAAACATTTTGTTGCCTTATCTGGTTAGCATGTGCTTATTATATGTTTTATGTGTAATTGCTGTCCCAGAAGAGTCCCAAAATGACATTGGAAGTTAGAATTCTAAAAGATGTCAAGATAAGAACTACAACTTATTTCTGTTCTTCCACAGTAGCTGACATTTTGATTGCCTGTCACCTGGATCTGCTGGATAAGTAGTAGGAGTAAGGCTCCTTATGATGTGGCTAAAGGGTTTTTCAAGATCTTAAAAAGCAGAAGGGATCTTTTCCCATTGTATTTTTCTCTCACGTTTCTTTGTCTCATAAATTCTGACCATAAGTGTGTTTACAGAGAAATTATTTTCACCTGGGAAATTTTAAAGTTGATTTTTGTAAAAGTACAGCTTGAATTGATGTTTGAATGTCTGCTTTTGTAACCAAGGTAGACATTTGAATTTGAATCTTAAAAATTTATTGGAGAGGATAGTGAGAAGTCTTCTTTCAGAAAATTGAAAATTGTGTCCTGAGACAATGTAAAGACTTATGGGAACTTAAATTTGAAATCATATCTAATCAAGAATGCAGTGAAGATTTTTGGAGTAAATTGCTTTAAGCATAAAAACTAGTAAATAAAAATGGTTTCAAGGACATCAGAAACTGTAAGCCTGTACTTGATTTCACACAGCTAATGGTTGTCATATAAAAATGAGCACTCAAGGCCACAGCAGTAAAATATAAATGATTTCTTTATAGTTGTGTTCATCAGTCTTAAATAGACACATCACTGGAAAAGATTTTAGAACGAAATATAAGAGTAATAAATTGTCCAAGCAAGAGGTTTCACCCAACAGGTCTAGAGTGAATTGCTATCGACTATATGATGTAAAACCTGTTGCTTGATTCCAGAAGGGTGAGGTAACAAATGAGAACAAGTTTTCAAAAAGGGTTCCAAAGGGTATCTGAGGATCTACAGGCCATTAAATCTTACTTCCGTATCAGTCAAATTGGCAGAAAATACAAGGAGAAGGAGTTATTTAGTCAACTGGAAAATAAATGTGGTAAATCATGTCT
>NW_009694046.1:0-7627 GCF_000703405.1 Apaloderma vittatum | reverse complement strand
CCTGCTGAAGTGCTGAAAAACATGCCAGCAAACACAGATGAGGGCACCTGCCTGACAGACTATTGGATTACAAGAAAAATGCTGATTAATTACCAAGTAAAACAAGGAAAACAGTGATAATTTTTTTGTAATGAATGTACACTGTCAGTGGTGTTCCTTGATCGTCTCGGCAGGGAACAATCCTACACGATGATCTTCAAAAAACATCTAGAAATAAGGTGAAGAGTAAGATGACAAAGCTTTGACATTAGAAAGCTACTGAAGGTAGGAAAGAATTGCAGAAGGTTGTCAATGATCAAGTGAGTAATGAAGAGCCAGCTAATTATTTAATGTCAATAAATATGAAGCAATGCAGATGACAAAACATTCTTGACTGTAGGTAACAGTAGCTGGCCTGAAGTTAGTGATGCTTCATTCCTGAGTTGAGTGCACAGCAGTTTGAAATGTTTATCTCAGGACTTGCAGTAGTGAAAAAGGTAAATAAGGTATTGGACAGCAGAACAGAACTATAGAACAAAACATTGTGGCACCACACAACTAGCCCATACTTTGCAGACATTTAAAAATGATCGTGACTACAAGAAATTCCTTCTTAAAAAAGTGTTTAACAGAACTAGGGACATTACAGAGAGGGAATGATAGAAGATTAATCAGATGATTATTTCACATAGAAGGGAAAGTAGTCCAAGTTTTTTCACTATAGAAAAAATATGGCTGAAAGTGATTTTTACAGATGTCTATATAATTGCAAATGGTCCGAGTGAATGGGGAATTCTTGTTGACTGTTTTTCATGTTACAACAGGAGTCCAGTGAAGTTATTCTGTGGAAAATAAAATATAAACTATCCAGTGAAGTTATTCTGTGGAAAATAAAATATAAACTAAAGTGAATCTTTTAATTAAGTGCTAAATGAAGGTATATAAACAGATTTTAAATGTCATTAGAAAAAATGTGAAAAGGAAATCCATTTAAAGGTTTTAAACTGACTGGTCTAGTTGCTAACTGTAGCTCATGTTGTTTCAAACAGATGACTGACGGAAGTGAAGAGGCTATGGTCAGTGTAAGATAAGCATTACGTACAATTCCCATTTGTTCTTATGTACTACAATTATTTTGAGGAGTAAGTTGAATTGCTATTCTTAATGTTTTAAAATTATTTTGAATTTTTAGTTTTGATTTTTATAACACCAAGCTGATGAGCGCCTTGAGACTAAGTAAGTCTCAGAAAATCATTAGTTCAAGCGCTGTGTTATTTTTTAAAATACTTATTGTTTGTTGAGCAGTCAAAAAACACACCTCAGGGTTGCTGGCTTAGCTGTGTGATGCAGATTATAAACATTCACTGAAGTCATCAAGTCTCTGAAGAAAAGGATTCCTGTGGAACTTTGTATATGTTGTTCAATATTGTGGCGTGGTAGGGCTCCTTTAACTGTGAGGAAATGGTATTCCTCCTTTCCCACCTCTGATGGGGAGCAGCCTTATTCTACATTTGAATAAAGGTTTTGGTATGATCTGAGGTTTCTAGATCTTTGGCTGGAACTAACACTAAATGATGAACTTTAATGTAAATAATTCCTAGCACTCTAATTTACTGTTTATGACGGGGTGACCATTGGATTATATGTAATCCAAAATATACGTTATCCAAAATTATACAAAATCCAACCCAAAATGTTATTATCAATTAAGTGCATTCTTAAAGCAGATCAAAATATGGCTTTGAAACAAACATTTTTGGTTATATGGGAAAAACTATGTCTGCTGTTATGTCACCCACTTGTAGAACACAAGTAAATGTAGATAAAGATGCTCTTTTAATTTATGATGAAAATATATGAGCAAGATGGTTTTTCTGAGGAAAGTCCATTCTCATGTCTATGGACTTCTATGTCTGCTTTGATATTCTGCTGTGTGTTCATGTTCTACATGTTTACTGTGGTGCTTGTTCTGCAGATGAAGTGCGCACTTGATGAAACCAGGCATTGCAAGGCATCGTCAGGTTGTGAGAGTGATCTCCTGATCCCTGTGCTACTGTCAGAAGCAACTGGGAAGAAATGTGTGCTCTTTTGTTTTTTTATGTGTTTCTCTGGTCTTCAAGTGCATCTGTGGAGATGGAACAGGGAGTAGGCTACTTCTTTCTCTCAGCACAACAGAGATGAGGAAAGGGAAGTACACTTCAGGAGGCAACTCATCTATTGCTGTTGTCACTGGGCAGCAATGCATACAGTGGCTGACTGAGTAGCTCTAGCCTGGGAGAGAACAAAGACAGCTTTACTAGGTTTGTCGGCAGATTTTCTTCTGCCTGGAAATCATCCTGGACTTTTACAGCATGGGCCGGGTAACAAAATACCCAGTGAAACTGTACTCTGAAATAGACTCTTCAGCAAGTGGGAAATCTTGATGTAACAAATTGAAATGTCTTGGAAACAGCTCTTAGAACTGAACAGGCTATAATTTCGCTTTACAGCTACACGTGAATGAGTGAACTGTTAATTTAGATCAATAGCTCACCAATGAATTTAAGGGCAGTACTGCAGAACCACAGTTTATAGGAGCCGAGTATCATGGTTTTTAACAAGTTACCTCATTAAGTTTATTTAATAGATATATTGGGAACATACCTTAAAAACTCCTACAACTAAGATAATTTTTGTCTTCAGAATGAGATTACTTTCACGTTTCTAGTTATACGGTAGCATCACCTGCCAGTGTGCTACATAAAGTGTGTTAGAATACATATTACAAGCTCCATAGCATTTTTGTATCAGAGACCTATATGATTACTTGTTATATTCCCTCTTACATGAATCCTTGCTTCTACTTTTGCAGTCATATGAAATGTTGTCTCAGATTCACCTCTGTCATGATCTTTGAATATCAAGGCCACATATTCTTTTCATGAGGAATAGATAGTTCAACAACCTGAAAAGAAAACTGCATCACCTTTTTTTTTTTTTTTTTTTTCACTTGGTGATGATAACAGAAATAAATTGGCTATGTTAAGAGGGTTGAGAATTATGGTTGGTTTTAGTCTTTCCTGAATCCCTAGGGATACTTATTTTCTTTCCAAGGGTATGTATGCTGATACATTTTTCTGTTTTTTCATGTCACATGAACAGCTGTATAGGTTTATGATAAATGAAATTCTGTTTATGCTTCTGGTGTTTCAATTATCGAAGTAACTTGAAGAATAATAATTAAAGACAGATAGGATGAGACTAAGTGGCTTAAAGTGATGTGATTATTGAGAAGTACCGCAAGAAGCTCCTAACAGCTTTTATGAAAACTTTCAAATGTGCATTGTTTTATTTCTGTTTCTTGGATAAATCTGAAAGGACACTCTTCCTACATTTGTTATAGCTTCCATGTTTATTCTATATAAAGTATTTTAGAAGAAAAGTGACTTTATTTTCCCTAGGATTTTTTCCAAATGGACCGTATAAATCTTTTATCTACATTAGAGTTCTTTTGACTTTCTGATGAAGTGGTCAATGATTTTATGGAAGCTAGAAATCTTTCACACACAGCTACAAAGAGAGGAAGGTTTTCTCTGGAGTTATTATTATCTATCATTCGTCTTCATAACCAAAGTATAGACACATCTGGGAAGCAACAGACAATTTTTGCTCCTCAAGCACCAAATTGACTAGATGAAAACGCTGGGAGGAATCCTATTTTTATGTGTGGTACTAAGGCACAAAAAAATTAAGCTATTTGCTTAAGTTTTTGCAATCTCTGTCCCAGAGGCTTAGTGTGAATTTACAGGTCTGGACGTTCTTCTAATACTTGAAACTCTTCCTCCTTGGTCTGCCAGACTTAAAATGAGTTGATGAAATGAACAAAGAAAATCAAACCAAGATAAATATCTGTCTGTGATAACCTACCATTTTCAAGCCCCTTTGAGACCATTTTACACTGTGTAACTTACTAGGTTCTCTGTCCTTCAGAGAATTAAGATGGATTCTTCAACAAAATTAATAAATTTGGACTTTAGATAGGTGAAGTGAAAGTATTTAGTGGTTGCATAAACCTCTTACAGAAATCAGAGTCCAAAAGGGGTCCTAACAACATTCAGGAAATGGTTGCAGATCTTTAATTATTGGAATTGGGTGGAAAACAGAGGCATGGGAAAGCAAAAGGATGATGATCAAGAAAAGTGGGAAGATTCATGTTTGTTTGTGATGTTTCTGTTGGAGTATATACGTTAAAGGTGCGAGGTTTGTTAGTTTTGTGGTTGCAGTTGTTCATTGTTCCTACAGTGTTTCCAAATCCAAAGAAAAATTTCTCTGATAGAGGGAAGTTGGTCTAAAATTTTGCCCGAGACAGGAAATGAATGACTACTTTAGAACAGCATAGGTTGCTTGCAAATGATGTTTGAAAGCAAGCTTTAATTGGAGTTTTGTCTCCAGAGTTCTGATATGAAAAGCAGTATTGTGATAGCTGCTGGCTTTCAGAGAAAGCTCCTTCAGGAAGCCCATATAAATGTTTTGAAGAGAGAATGTATTATCATGTCATTGTTGGAAATGGTACTAAATTTGAAAATCCCCTAGGGATATATTTTTTGGGTTTTTTTTGTTCTGTTTGTTTGTTTGGTTTTAATCAACTTGTAGTGAAAATAAGGATAATTGGAACAATTTTAATATTTGTTTGTGAAGAATACTGTCTGAGTAATTTTGTCCAGAAGGTGATTTATTACAAAAAAGAACCTCAATGTTTCTGCAAGTGCATGACTGATTGTTTTCCTCTCCAACTCTTGTGCTGTAACAACAAGTTTAATGGTGCTATTTAATTTAGGGTTATTGTGCTACACAAGTTTAACAAGCCCATTTATTTGTAGCAGGCAGAACATTGCTTTCATCAGATCTCTCAAATATACGTTGTGTCAAAGAACTGTAATTAATCTCCTTTATTGGTTCTGGATCACCAAAAGCCTACTTTAGGTCTGTGTGATTCAAAGGAAATCTAGTTTCAGTGTGCTGAGGTCAGTTAAAATTAATTCTTTTCCAGTGCTCTGTTAGCCCCAGGAAATTTTCTTCTTGATTTATTCAGGAATGAAAAGTCAAGCTTATATGTGCTCCTAGAAGAATCTGGTTCATCTCATTTGCATTTTTTCTTATTTATGGGCTTTTCTTGTTTAGTTGTTTCTTCCTCATATATATTTTATTTACTGCTTTTTACAACAATCATGGAAAGAGTCAGTCAACTATGTAAGTTGCTGGAAAAAAGATAAATTTACAGTATCAGTAATCACTGATAAAATTACAGTAATGATTAACATAATTTTTATGAGCATCCCATGAGCCTTAGTTTGCACATTGTTTGCTGCAATTACATTTAAATATTCAGTATATTTCACTTCCTTTTTTAAATCAGAACTACAAGGCGCATTTAACAAATCTGCTATTACAAGATGTGTAATATACACTTACTAAGGACTACATGAATTATGCAATTACTTGTAATGTATATATTGAAAGATCTAATATTGTAAACCAGAATAGGTTTTAATATGATGTGAGAGTGACAAATTTCCACATTTTGATATCTTAGATAAATTATCTTTAATATCAGACTTGTGTAAGTTACTTTGACAGAGCATTTCTAAACATTTGTTTAGCTGTGATGTTTGTATTTTATGTTATTTACTATAAACCCCTTAATTGCTAACTAATAAGATTTTTGTGACAATATTCTTTACTCTTAAAAGATAAACTGTAGTCCTGGAGTTATAGTAAAATGGGTATAAACCAGGCTTTTGTAAAACATACAGTTCTCCAAGAAACACCTTTTAGCTGTTTCCCATTAAATCAGTTCTTATACAGAACAACCTGTCACACATTTGTGCAGTATCTAACTCTCCAGGTAAGAGGAATTCCCATACTTTCCAGAATTGTTCTTAAGTGTCTAGATATCTGTTGTGAATTAGTATGATTGTATATTTCAAATACTGAAATTTGCAAGGGAAAGGGGATTCTGAGGGGTCTCCACTTGGGAATTAGCAATTGTTAAATAGTATTGCCAGCAAGTGAAGAGTGTATTAGTATTTAAGGCTCTCTCATGCAATTGTTTACATTGCTCATTTACATCAACAAGGATTTTATCTTAAGGAACGTTGTTGGTGCATCAGAACTGAGAATTTCTTTGCCTTCCAAAGTTTTTTATCTTCAGCTGCCTGCTGGATTTGATCAATATGTAAGCCTTCAAGAACATTTTAGAGGTTCTACTGTTACCTATGAATATATTTAAAAATTTTGCTTTCAGATCCTTTTATTTTGTAAATGATATTTCACATTTGTTTTCTTTGGCCAACAGCACCATGATTTTTATTCAAGTTTCCTGACTAATAAGTCCACAATACCAGGAAACTTCTATTGCCAAAGTACAAATGTATGAATAACTGAATGCCAAAAAGAAAAGGGGCTATCATTTCAGCAAGTGCCAAGTATGTTACCTGAAGTATCATAAATTCTTATGTATCCCTCTTCTATGTGGTTTGTGGCAATCACAGTTCTAAAGCTGGTCATTGACAAGTTTGGTCAACATCGGCATTAACTATCTGATCATAGAACTGAGTCACTAAAAAATGAAACCGTGAAATTTGTAATCTTTTATTTCCTAACTGGTTTTCCCTTTGGAATATGCCTTGCTCGGTGTTATTAGCTGTAGCCTATGTTGCTCTCTTCCCAAGATCCTTTTGAAGGGGAATTGAGTAATTTAACTCTTTCTCCAGCTCTGTGCATTCTGATATTTTTGTAGTTAAAAATTCAGCTTTGTTGCACCAAAACCAGTTTTCGTTAAACTTGGTAGAAGACAATGAGCTTGGATTCCTAAAGTGAAATGTATGTGGGTTCTTTTCCCTGCCCTTTACTGAAAGAATATTATTTTGCAGTTCATTGAGTGCATCCTCAATGTAATGGAAGACAACTGGATGCCTTTCAACCATCACCAGCATCAGACATTGTAAAAATTTTTTTCCTACACTATGATATGCAATTTACATGAGTTTTCAGAAATTGTCCAGATAGATTGTTACTTTACTCAGCCACTTAGAAAAGCCAGCATTATTTTCTTCTTTAGAAGAAATAGGTGTGTCTTTCATTAACAAAGCCATGCTGTTACACCATCTAGGAAGCAACACGTATGAGCTTGGCTTTATCTTATCAGTGCCTGTAGAGAATAAAATTAGCATGACACTGAGTGCTTTTATGTTTATGCATGTCCCCACAGCATTTCTGAAATTAAATAGTGACATTCAGATGTATACAGGCAGAACATAACGAGAAATAGGCAATAAGAATGACAGTGTTGTGTGTTTTAACAAGGCTGAGTGGTGCACCTGGATACTACACCCTTTTACTGACCTCATCCCCTTTAATTTAAATATCTGATTGCTTTGGAAAGAGAATAACATATTCTTTGGCTTATTAATGGTCTGTGGTTTAAGCTTTTTTGTGTCTCTATTATATCAAGCACTGTGGTGCTCAGGCAAATGCATGCTTACCCATCACTTTTGTTTTCATCATTCAGACCTTGATCTATCTTTCTCTTTGTTTACCACATACACCTGCCCTCATTACTGCAGATTGAAGTCACTGGGACAGGAAGGCTCTGCAGAGGGATTTGGAC
>NW_009694045.1:0-484 GCF_000703405.1 Apaloderma vittatum | reverse complement strand
CAGGCAGATTCTGTTAAGAGCCATGGAAATAGCCACACAACTATATCTTTCCTTTGTATCTAAACACTGGTTCTGAAACTTCCTCCCATTTTTTTCCCTTCAAAACAGCAGCAGCCAAAAACAGAAAACAGATTTCCCTGGGAAACAACATACTTTATTTTATGTCTGTGAATGTTTTCCCTATGTTAAAAAAATGTTATTTACAAAACCAGCATGGAACATAACATACAAACTAGTCGGCGTACTTGGGATGTCCAATCCCAAGGCAGATCCTGGTTTCTCTTTAATTGTTGACTGCTAGGATGTATCACCCAGAAGCATTTCCCGCTGTGTGCTACAGAAACAACACCTGACTCCAAAATCACATGGCATGACATGCAATTCAAGCAGGCTTCTCCAAAGTCCACAGGCCTTCTGTATCAATGTTGAGCAAACAAAAAAAAGAAAAACATTCTTGAAAATTATGATCTTTCTTGCTGCAGCA
>NW_009694044.1:6029-15911 GCF_000703405.1 Apaloderma vittatum | reverse complement strand
GGTCCCTTTCCGCCAGGCAGCTCTCCAGCCTCACCTCCCATGGTTCCCACGTCACCACTAGAAACCCATATAATCATATAAACATTTAGGTTGGAAAAGACCTTTAGGATCATGAAGTCCAACCACTCAAACAACACTGCCAAGCCCACCACTAACCCATGTTCCTGAGCACCACATCTACACGTCCTTTAAGTACCTCCAGGGATGGTGACTCTACCACTGCCCCGGGCAGCCGTATTCCCAGCCTATGCCCCAAAATGTCAGGATGGGGAGCAATTGCCCATCTTCTACCTTCTGCAGCACTGTTTTGGCCATAAGATGTCTTTGACGAGGTGGTTTCATAGTCAGACTCTTCCTGACCCACCTTTGCTGGGATGCCTGTGGTGTTAGAGTGGGGTGAAACGAACCCTCCAAGGCATCAGTGCCATTGTCTTCAGGATGGTCTCTTCTTTTTAGGAAGATTCAGCAGAGGACTGTTCCCCAGCCCTGTCTACTAGGAACCAGCAAGTTTCTGTTGAATCCCTGGTGTGCCTGGTGATCCTTGGTTATGGTGACTGCCTCCTGGGGAAAGGTCAGCTTTGCTGGTGTATCTCCAGCCAGTACCTCAGGACGGGAGTTATTTTTCTGGAAGTCATCCAGCTCTCCACGACCCACACCAAAAATTTCAAGGTCTTGGAGCCCCTGTCCCCAGCAGTTTTCCACAAAGTTCTTGCACTCCAGGAGAAGGGTATTTGCAGGTCAAGTGCAGAACTGTGCATTTTGATCACAGGCATCATGGTAAGGTGCTGGTTTTGCAGCCACTTGCCTGGTCCAGCCTGGCCATCCTGAACCACAACTAGGCACTGCTGTCCTTATTGTAATTAACTACAAGCTATTAACTACAAGTTAATTATTAATTAGATATTAAGTAACCATGAGTACTTTTAGAAGGTTTTACGTGCTCACTAATTTTGCAAGACAGCTCTTTTGAATGGAAGCAGTTTCTACAGTGTAAAGAAATGCCTCTCTGAACAAAAGCAACACCTTGCTGAGCCCCAAGGTAACACACTGACTTCCTTCGATGACTTCTTTAAAAAAAGGCTTTCAGAATTATTGTGTGCCAATTCTCTATGAACTGTCAACAACTCACGAAGTTTTTTGGCCTATCAGATGCCGATGACTCCACTGACATCCACTCGTCCTTCACGTCTCTACAGACTACCACATAGCTCGACTGCGGAAAGTGAGCTGAACATCATCCTTTGGGTGCTTCTGCAACACCAAATTTGCACAGTCTGCCCCCAATACTGGTATCCGTCTCCTTGGAGGTATGATCCCCGTTCTTCTCTGAAATATGGTATTTTCCTCAAAGTTTTCCCCAGGGTTTGCCTCGGCTCACCCTTTGCAAATCCACTCTGCAGCTCCCTGCACCATCGCGTGGGTCGCATTGGTGTGGTTTGGGGATCTTATTTTAAGGGTGATGGATGTCTGCTGAGGAAAGCGTGTTTCTGCTGTCATATCCAATCTGAAAAAGCTGTGACCACTCATGGGGACGCCCTACTAAGAGAGGTTCGTTTACCAGGTGTTCAGCAATGGATAACCATTCTGAATAATGTTAGAAATGCACCCGGAAAGGAGATTTTTCCTTTCCAAACAGCAGTGTTTCAAGCATCATGCTTTCTGAAGGATTGTGCATAAACGAGAATGATTTCCCATCCTGGGAAGCAGATTTCCCTGCAAACAATAATCTTGACCCCAGTGAGCCAGAGTGGTAGAGGACAAATAAAAGCTGGTGTGTGTCATTGCCTTTTTCCCTGAGTTGAAATGGGAATAGCTCCCACTAGAAATGGTGAAATGTGAACAAATTCCACCAGAACAGCTGTCTGAGCTAGCTCTGGTTTTCAGTTTGTTTGACTGCTGGATTTGAGGCCCAAAACCCAACACATAATCCGCAGCTGTTTGAGAATTGGAGCAATGTGTATCCACTGAAACATCATTTAACCTCAGGCACATTTCCCTCACCATTTGTCAAACATTCAGCTTTCCTTTAAGCTTCAAGGCTAAAAAACCCCACACCCTTCACTCAACATTCAAGCAGTAATTGCAAGACTGGACTTTACAAATGGAACATAAATAAAATTACATAGCTAATTAAGATGTATCATGAACTGGAGCTCATTTCTATGATACTAGTTGCATATTTCACCTCCCTGTTAAATGGATTTGATAGTCCGAAAACAAGCCATTCATGTTTATGCAGTGGGAGAGGTTTCAGTGAGAAGCTCCTGCCCTCTATCCAGTGGGATGTCAGGCCTCCCTGGTTAGACCTAAGATTAACGTGGTGAACCAACAACCCTTTTTCCCAGTCCTGTGAGGATCTTTCGAATGTGCCAGATATTTGTCCCGCCCTGGCCCCCTTTCACCTGCAAGATGTCTATGTACAGGAGAGTAAAATCCATTGAAGCAGTGCAAGTGATTCAAATGCAAACACTGAATTATCTGCACAGGAGAGGTCGGTTAGAAAATTATCTTGACCACCTCTACCTCTATCCAGCAACAATCACCCACAGAATTTACTGCTTTAACTGTATAATTAATTTAACTTAGTTAGAAGTTAAAGTTAAAATAAGTAAATAGTTTTAACTCTGTTACTTTTTTTCAGTTCTGCAGGCAGAGAAAGAGCTGCCAGCACCATGTGTGAGGACACAGAAATGACAGCTTTAATGCAGGATCTAGAAAGCATGATCTGAAGTCTTCACTCCAAGTCCTCATGTACTTGGCCAAGCCCTAGGATCCTCCTTTCCTTATTGTGAAGTGAGAACATCCCCTTTCAGTAGGGATTATGTACATGACTGTATTTAGCACATCTAATAAAATGTAGGTCAGGTATTTCCGGGGAGCACCGCCTTTCAGGCAAAACTCTGGATGAGTAATAGAAATAGAGGGTCTGGCAAACAGAGGGACAGAGGAATATTTTAAGAATAAGTATTTTAATCCCCACAGTGAGGAAGAACGAAGCAGTGTACCCGTGATGAGTCAGGAAGATGCTCCACGACATCATGCCTTGATCTGTGGAGGTGCTGGAGGGGCGAATGGGGCTCAGCTCATTCCTTTGCTTCTTGGAAAGGTTTGCTCAGCTGTCAGCTGCTCCAGGAAAAGGGCATAGGATCTGTGTGGGCTGAGGTACACCTCCAGAAAAAAAGAAAAAAGAAGTAATTTTTCCCCAAAGAGCTGCCTGTGTTTGAGCTGGTCCAACTTGCTGTCAGCCAAAAGCCTGTGCCGGAGCCCTGGCCCAGGCTGCCCAGAGAGGGTGTGGAGTCTCCTGCTCTGGAGACTTTCAAACCCCTCCTGGACACGTTCCTGTGTGACCTGCTCTGGGTGACCCTGCTCTGGCAGGGGGTTGGACTGGATGATCTCCAGAGGCCCCCTTCCAACCCTGACCATCCTGTGATTCTGTGTTTCAGACATGCAGAGCACACACATGAACACGGAGAGCACAAGTGGCCTCAGTGGGCTCCTTCTCTTGCTGGATAGGACAGAAGTCCACCACTGGGAATACATATACATCCGTTAGGAACATCTATACATCCCACCAGCAGATGGGGACAGGCTCTGTCCACCCAGTTGCTGCCCCTGAGTCCCTCAACTTTTCCTGGGACAGCCCTGGAAGGGTCCTAGATAAGACCCTTGAGTCCCAAATATTGTTCCAAACTGCTTTTATGCCACTGTGTTCCTCTGGGTTTGTGGAGGTGGCCTCTGATGGGCACCATGGAACAGCTCATGATTTCTACTGCCCCCTGAGTGCTTGCAGATGCATCAAGAGCAAGAGCAGACAAGGAGTATCACATTTTATTCAGGCATGGATTTGGTCTCTGATTGAGTTTGGGATGGGTCTTCAGACTTTCCCAAACTTAGGCTCCTGTTTTGGCTTCAGGGAGTGCAGGGGGTTTTTGTTGCTGTTACTGTTTGCTTTAGTGTAACTTTACTCCATGAGTTACTCTGAGTTTATCAAAACCAGACCACTCACCAGGGGCTCATGGATGGCATGAGACCTGGGGCATAGCGTTTTGCCATCCTAGTTCCCATTCATCTGACATTTCAGGCTACCTTTATTAGGAATCCTGAAAAGGATAGAGTTAGAAAAGAATCACACAGAATCATAGAATCACAGAATCACAGAATGTTGGGGGTTGGAAGGGACCTCTGAAGATCATCTAGTCCAGCCCCCCTGCCAGAGAAGGATCACCTCCAGTAGATTGCACAGGAACACATCTGTAATAATCTCTTCTGTATTTAATGAGTTTTGTTCAACATCATTTCAGAAGTGTACAAATGCCATCAGGGCCAGGACATAACACAGTCCTGGAAACGTTGTGAGCTTCTGTCCACTTTGGCTCTGGGGATTTCCATCAAGTATGTTCCCCTCTCCTCCCACTGGATCCCGCATGCTGTGCACTAGGTTGCCCATGGAGGAAGGAGGAGACTTCAACAGATACAACGCTCTGGCTTCAAAAAGCAGAAAATTTTCTCTTCCCTTTGCCACCTTCTCCTCTCCTTCCTGACACATTCCCAGTGATGACACGGAGCAGTGAAACCAACAAATCGCGAATGGACAGCATTTCTTACTTTCATAAAAGAGACATAATAAACTGAAAATATAAAGATCATTTTATCTTTATTAATAGTTTAATGCATATGAGAAAGCTATTTGACATTTTTTACACCTCCAACTCTTTTCTTCATGCATTGCTGAGCAGGCTGCACCAGAGTTCATCCACTTAAATCCATTTCATAACTCAGTAGGTATACAATAAAAGGATTTCAGGATACAGCAGTGCTTAACTAGCTGTGTTAAAAAAAAAAATCTATCCATCTCCTCCCTCAAAGTTTTTTGGATAGAGATTAAAATCATTGCTCGTAATAAAACTGAAATCAGACCTGATATGTACAGGCAGACTGTCCCATTTGAATTCCTTCAGTGATTTGTAGGCTCCTGTGTTGAATATTCCCAAGTCTTTTTAGAAAAAGGTCTTGCTTTACTATGTAGCAGCAAAAAAATCTTCTCCAGAATTTTTATTTAGCTGTTCATTGTCAAATGCTGCTTGTCTTGCGATCATCCACTGATTTTTGCATTTCATTTCTTTGATAAAGTGTGTTGCAAAAGTGTGGCATGACTAGCACTGCAGACCAACCTCATGACAGGAAGGCTTTGAGCAGAAATCCACATCCATTTCCACGGAAAGATGAACTCTGGTGCAAATCTCACCAGACGATGTTCCTTTCCCACACCCCAGCAGCTGGTCCCCAGCACATTCTGCCACCCAAGTTCTGTTTCGTCAGGAGGGCAAAACGTTCTGGGTGGGTGTTCCAGAAGAGCCTGGGAAGACCCTCCTGCTGAGTGGCGAGGGTCAGGCTGGACCCCCTTGCCCTCTGAGCTTCCTCAGGGAGAGGAGTCTCAGTGCCGCTGGACCCAGGCTCAGCCCCGACTGTAAAGAAGAGCTCGGACCCTGGGTTCTGCCACAGAGTCGGGTTATTCCAGCTCGAGATGGGACCCCCCGAGATGGACCCAGAAGACAGAAATCCCCCGGCAATTCCACCATCACAATCCCAGCTCACCTCCCCTCACACGGCGGTTCAGTCCAGTAGTAATATTTGGGTGTGGGGTCTGCTCCTTCCTCACTGGAGCCCTTCTCTCTCTCCAGGTGGGCATTCTTTTCTTATCTAGAGGGTGTAGTTGATCTTAGCTCAGTCAGTTGAGCGTGGCGCTAACAGTGCCAAGGTCGCAGGTTCAATTCCCGGTTGCTCCCCACGTGTTGCCTGATCTAGCCGAGAGGTGGCGACCCTGGTGACAGGGAGGATGGATTAAAATGACCTCTAAGGTTCCTTCCAGCCTAGGCCATTCTATGATTCTTTTTCTCACTTAGCATTGGTTTCCAGACCTTTCTTCAGCCTGAGCTCATCAGTACTTGGGTAAAAGTCCCCAGTCTGGGCCTAAGGCTTCAGTAAGTCTGGCTGCTCATGCTGAGCAGCATCACTTATAAGACAAAACAGATCGCAGTTCATCGCCATTTTAAGCAATCTCACCATTAATTGTAATATTCTCTAAATAAGTTATTTTAATTTCCAACAGTGGGCCAGCTGGGCTGGCCCTGGCTCTGTGCCCAAGCAGGGTGACAGGCTGGGCCTGGAGGATGAGCCAGGGATTCTTGTTTGGAGTCAGGGGGATTCGTGACATGTCCCCTCTTCCTGACCCAGCACCCAAGGACCAGTGGCACCTTCCAAGGGGTGCCTACGCTACTTTCATGCTGCTTGTCATGATAGTTGTTGTGGTACCCAGGGTAGGTAGGGCATCTTCCCACTGTTTTCGCTGGGTACGGGGAATTTGCTGACCTTGAACAGAGGCAGAGCTGCCCCTCAAGGACTCTCTCCTCAAACATCATCCAGAGCACCAGGAGCACAGGAGCAAACCCTTCCTTGAGTCTAGATTCCCACTGCCTCTTGGGGACCTTGTTTACTCAGAGAGCAGTCTTACAAATTACTGGAGAAAAAAAACAAAACAAAACAAAAACCAAACTACTTTGCATTTTCTGGAAGTTGTTATCCTATTCAGCAAAGAATCATCTTGTGTCTTTATAACTTACACAATTACTGTTCTTGATTAACAACAAAAACTGATGAGCTGGCCTTTCCAGGAGCCATAAGCAGAGTCAGCCAAGCAGAAAATATAAGTGAAGGGAAAACAATTAAAAGTTATTTTAGTTGTTACATCGGAGTTGATTGTTACATTTACATATTTTTTTCTGGTACAGTATGAAAACCTCCATGGCATGCACAATGCTACTCTCCCAGTAACACTACATGGATATACAAAGTCAGAATTTCATATTGATTGCCTTAGTTCTGGATTAGTAAGTGTCTCGGTTTTGGCTGGAATAAAGTTGATTTTCTTCCTGGTCACTGGCTCAGTGCTGTGTGTTGGATTTAGGATGCGAATAAAGCGTTGGTATCACACTGACAGTTTAGCTGCTCCTGAGCTGTGCCCACGGCAAGTCAAGGACTATTTAGTGGCTCGCCCTGCCCCACCAGTGAGCAGTGGGGACATGGCCAGGAGAGCTGACCTCAAGAGACAAAAGAGGTAATCGTGACATCATGTTCAAGTAATAAGTTGAGGGAAAAGTTGTTCAGGGGCTGCTGCTTGGGAACTAGCTGAGCATCCCGTGGTTGGTGTTGAGTTTTTGTTTGCATTACTTGTTTGTCTTGGTTTTTATTTCTCTCCCTGTTTGTTATTTTCCTTTTCATTGCAAATATTGTTTTCATTATTGTTGTTATTTTATTTCAATTGTTAAACTGCTGTTAACTCACTTTTCTCACTTTTATCCTTCCAGTTCTCCCCCATTCCACTAGTGGGGAGCGAGTGAGCAGCTGGGTGGAGCTTAGTCGCCAGCTGAGGTCAAACCATGGCAGTAAGCAACATGCATGTGACAGTTTTGAGACCTCCTTTTACATATAACTGCGAAATAGATTAATAAGGTAGAGAATAGCTTTGTTACCTGGGATTACAATGCTTACAGACCAGAGCAGTGATAGGAATGGGGCAGAACTGGCTGTAATGCAGTGAGGAACAAGGAACGACTGGGGCAGCACACACGGTATGTGAGAAATGCATGGTACAATGCAGAAAACTGCAAACGAAGCATTTAAAAAAACACAAATCACACCAACAACAACAGCAGCAAAAAATTAGGAAGTATCTTGCAAATGCTGTTATGCTGTGGTTGCGTCCTGAAGTGCTTGATTTCTCCGGGCTGTAAATATTGGTGTCTGGGCAGAATAGAATTAAAAGAAACGGCCAAGGTCTTCTCATTTAAATTTGATTATATGAAGAGGTGATAATATATTGAAAAATCATGCACACATCGGTACCTACTCATAGCTAAATAACTGGGAGAGACAAATCCAGCAAAAGCCAGTCAGGAGAGATTTCATATGAGGGACTGGCAGTGTCCACGTTGGGTCTGGAGATCTGACTTCTGTAGTGAGCTCCTCTCTGTCCATCTCTGGGTTTCCCAGTGCTGTGAGAGACATGGCCATACTGGTGAGAGTCCAATGAAGGTCAGCCAAGGTGCTGAAGGGACTGGAGCACCTCTGCTGAGGACAGGCTGAGAGAACAGGGGCTGCTCAGCCTGGAGCAGAGAAGGCTCAGGGGGATCTCATCCATGTGTACAAACCCCTCATGGGTGGAACGAAGATGAAGGAGCCAGGCTTTTCTCAGTGGTGCCCAGTGACAGGACCAGGGGCTGTGGGCACACACTGAAACAGAGGAGGCTCCTCCTGAACATCGGGAAACGTTTTCACTGTCAGGGTGACTCAGCACCAGCATGGGCTGCCCGGGGAGGTTGTGGAGTTTCCCATCACTGGATACATTCAAAAGTCATCTTGACAGAGCCCAGGGAACCTGGCTCTAGGTGGTCTTGCTTGAGCGGGGCAGTTGGACCAGATGACCTCCAGAGGTCCCTTCCAGCCATGGCTCTGCATAGCCATGGGACAGACTTAAGAGCCCCTCCGTGAGAGTTCCTGATATTAATATTGCAATAGTGCTGCTGATCTTGTAGGTCAGGTGTCTCAGAGCATCATCCATGTGCCTCCAGAGTCTTAGTACCACCCAGGGGGACACCTCTCAGCCACTTCTTTGGCAGCATCTTTCTGTCTTTGGCCATGTAAGTAGCCCCAAGTCAGTGGTCCTAGACAGCAGGGAATCTGAACCGTTTGGTGCCTTCATCCATCAGAGATGCTTCTGTTTCAGACTATATCTGCCCCCCCTGTTGCTGGAGGCAAGGCAGCACAGTGCCTCCCTGCCTCCCTTGCTCCTCTTCCAGGCTGCAAAGTTTGCACAACTCATTTTGTTTCCACTGTGCTTCTCTCGCGCTTGCAAATGTGAAAGTTCAAACCTGACTGCTGTTTCCCTTCATCCTCTTGGAAATGGCATGTCCGCTGTCTGAAGTTTAATTTCAAGATGAACTTTTCTGGATAAGGTACATAGAGGCATTTGTGCCTAGAGGAGGGTGAGAGCAGCCCACGAATTTTGGTAGCTATTAGTGCCATAGGAAGGGTATGAAGTGAATAAATGCATGGGGCTAGCAGGGCCAAACTGAAAAGTCTTCCTCAAGTTGTGCCCTTGCAAAAAATATCAACCAACCAACAGCTATCCTTCCACTCCGCAAAAACCATCAAGGGACCAAACATGTTTTGTAATTATCTCAGAGCCCAATGCAGAGCAGAATGGAGAAACTCAGATATAAAAATGGTATTCCCTTTTTAATTTTTTTTTCCTGCCATGAACACTCCCATTTTACAGAAGTTTAACTCTCCCCTTCTTTTACATGTTGTTTTCTCTGATTGGTATTCAAGAGGTTTTGCACCTCCCCTTCCCCCTGAGCTGGCACACTAAATGAACCTCATTCTGCACCTTTTATAGCCTGGTAATCAGGTGATTTTTTTCAGTCAGCGAATTCAAACTTGTGGTCCTGAAGTCAGTTGCTGAGCCAAAAAATCCTGCACCTTCTGGTTTATTTAACAGCCACTCAAATTAGCATATGCAGGGCACGTTGAGACAAACAAGATGAAAGATTTTTAGGAGAATTTTGCATAACAAAAATAAGTATTAAATTGGGCTTTTATAAGGCGAACAGGGATACACATGCACTACCGTTTTCACAAGAGCCAATTAAACAGAGCTCTTCTTTCACTATCAGGCTTGTCCACCAGAATTCACACAGAAGAGATTGCTGTGCTCCTTTAGGATCAGAGATTTTTCCAACCTTACACCTGTACAGCTCCAAGTGCTGGAGACATATCTTGCTTTTTTTCCCTCTCACTACGCTGTACATCCTTCGCATGCCTGCC
>NW_009694044.1:0-5998 GCF_000703405.1 Apaloderma vittatum | reverse complement strand
TCCCTGCTGATGCCCCAGCCAGTTAGTAAAGTCACCAGTGAGCTGCAGAAGATCAATAGCTACCAGTGATTTCTCCTCCAGTCAAAAACAGACATCGCTTCTCTTCCTCTTGATTTCACACCAGGAAATGGAAAGCGGGTGGCAGGAATTAAGGCAGATGAGTCCTCCACTTGTATGAGAAGTAGTCTTGCGGATGCTTAAAAAATCCAGACTCAGAAAAGACCTGTAAGATCATGGAGTCCAATTATTAACCCAACACTGACAAGTCCTCGACTAAACCATGTCCCTGAGTGCTGTCAGCCAGACTCTTAAATACCTCCAGGGCCGAGTACTCCACCACTGCCCTAAGTAACCCCTTCCAACTCCAAATAACCCTTTCAGTAAAGAAACTCTTCCTCATATCCAATCTGAACCTCCCCTGCTGCATCTTGAGGCTGTTTCCTCTTGTCCTACCACTTGTTCCTTGAGAGGAGAAACCAACACCCACCTCGCTACAAGCTCCCTTCAGGCAGTTACAGGGAGTGAGGTGTCCCCTCATCCTCCTCTTCCCCAGGATAAACAACTCCAGGTCCCTCACCTCTTTACCTAGTCAAGAGGACAGCATTCACATCAAATATCTTGTGGACTCGTGTAAATACGATTTGAACATGAAGATCACAATAAACATGATCACAGAACTTTTGTCCAAGCCTATTTCAAGAACATCTTGGAAGCCAGGGCTCAGGGGTTTGCTAGGGAGCCACCACCAACGTTCTGCTCTGGGGACATGTCACACGGAGAGAGGATAACCCCTCTAGCTCTGACCGGCTGGGCTCTGCTGTCAGGGCTCCCCACGGCCCTTGTGTGAAGAACAGGGCTAGCACACGAGCAGGAGCACCAGTAACTGCTCCTTGTCAGAAGCAGGACTGCCCTTTGCTGCCATAGAAACATAGAAACATCAAGGTTGGAAATGGTCTTAAGATCATTAAGCCCAACCTACAGTCCTAACACTAAACCACCCTAACACTAAACCATCTCCTGAAGTGTCACATCCAGCCATTTTTTAAACACATCCGGGGAGGGTGACCTCACCACCTCCCTCAGCAACCCGTTCCAATGCTTCGCCCACATCCCCATCCCCAAAGAAGGAGCAGAGACACTTTTAAACCAGTTTTCAAACTGAACTGGAGCCCAAACGTGGGCACAGATGGTGAGAAGCATCCAGAGCAGGTCGCATCATCCCAGAGGAAGAAGGTGAGCACAGCACTTCGGACAACTTCTGCCCATGGAGAAAACGATGTGCCCCCAGGACAGCCTGAAACCTCCACTGGGGTGTTTTACCCCTTTCTGGCAGCCATCGCCCATCTACAAGGAACAACCTTCCTGGCAAAACCCTGAGCCAGGCTGCACAGACAAATCCACTGCGAGTTCCTGTGGGACCAGTGTGCAGGTACCCAAAGACACGAGCTTGGTGTGATAACCCCCTCCCCCCCGCCTTCTGCCTTTTCTTACCCTACAGATGTTCTGAACTACATTTTGCTAATTGAACATTTTAGTATCACGAGCTTGCATCGACTGTATGTAAATGAAAAAGGCCTTAATGTGTTTGTTAATGAAAAAGTTACACTGGTATATTAAAAAAGAGTTTATTTAACTTAGTTTAATTTAAAGGCCACTTAGCACGCTGAGCATTAATGATCTTACTACAGCAAATGTACTTCTTCAAAGGATTTCTCCATTATTGGGTGTTCTTAGACAAGAGTCTACATTGCATATATAGGATTTAGATAAATTGCTGCACTGAGTAACACAGTGTGATAAATGGACATTAATTCATGCTAAATTACGATGAGATTCCTTCAAAGGAATTATTATATCCCTATGAATATAAAAGACACCCTCTGTATCCGAGAGTTTCCTGGGAAGCCAGGCATTTCTGTGAATTATACCAAATTGCAGATGTATTCATTATAATAACATCAATCACAATGACTCCATTTGTCAGTCTCACTCTAATTAAGCATTGCAGCTGTAATGGACCATTATTTTAAAGTGTTATCAGGGATTGTTTACAATGGGTTTACCTGAGGTACGAGCCAGAGTTTAGCAGGTCTGCCGTCAGGTGTGGCTTTCGCTGGTAATGTGGGGTGGCAGAGGCTTAAGAGTGACATTGAGTGGTGGGGTCGCTGGAGAATCTCTCCAATCCCAACCCAGATGTGTTACCTGCTGCATCTGGTCTGACTGGGACAGGGTTAATTTTCTTCACAACATCCTGTGTGGGGCTGGTTTTGGTTGTTGATGTTCAGCTATGCCCAGGTAAGTGCTTGCACAGCGTCACTTGCTTCTCTTTCTCCTGCTCTACCCCATCAAAAAGGGGGCTGGGGACGGGCAAGGGGCTGACAGGGTACAGCAGATCTCAGCTCACCGGGAGATCTTGCACCATATGACATCATACACAACCATAAAAGCTCAGGGAAAGAAGGAGGAAAGTTGGGGGACATTCAAGGTTGATCTTTCCAAATTTTCCCCACTAATGGAGCAAGACATGAACTCTTTACTTTACTTTGCTTGTGAGCATTTCTTTGCTTTTCTTATTAAACTGTCATTGCCACATGTCACAGGCTTTTCTCACTGATCCTCTACCAATTCTCTCCTCCATCCCGCACAGAAGTTGTGAGCAAATGGCTGGGTGGAGGCTTCACTGTTGGCACCCACCACACCCAGGCACAGGATCTGGGCAAAGGCTGGACTCGGTGGTCTTGAAGGTCTCTTCCAACCAAAACTGTTCTATGATTCTATGATTCTATGATTCTGCGGGGCTGTGGCCAGAGAGGAGGCTCATGTGTGTGAACTCCATTGATGGTACCAGAACCCAGCTGGTCCGTACCCAAGTTCTGGTTCCTCTTCCCTGACCTGCTCACAGATTGACTCCATGCGGGTGATTCTTGCAGCAGCCAATCTGAGTGTTGGTAAAACCTTTGGGTTCCTCTTAGCTTTCAGTATGTTTCTCAGGTCCCATGGACTAAAGAGTGTCTTCTGCTGCTTTGCTTTCAAGGACCTCATTTTCTTAGCATGCTCTAATCCTTTGGATCCTCTGCCAATGTCCCAGGGAAATTATTTTCATCCTCTCTCAAACACATCTCACCCAGTGGGGGATTGCTCCTCTGCTTGAGCGGATTCAAACCCAGATGGTGGAGGTAAGGGACGCAGTAGGTTCTCACCATGTGATGATGTTGCCCTACAGTGGGTGACACTGAGATGGTGCAACCTTGGGAGTAAAAATCCTCTGTGGCCCTACACTGGCAGTGCTTTTGAACTGCCCAGATTTGAGTACCTTTTCATCTCATAAAATTATCCTGAAAGGAAGGTTTCCTCTAAGTCTCTTCACAGGACTCTTGGCCATTCAGAGCAGATGGGTCGGTTTGGTTGCACATGGATGAGATTGTGCAGCAATGATTTATGCCTTTTTGAAGTTCTTTGGTCAATCCATTTCTTCGTATTATTCTGATGCTTCTGCAACATTTCTTCCATCACTAATTTGTGCTTCCAGCCTTTATTTGAGTTTGATGTTGCTGTAGCCTGATGATTTTTGCCTGTTTTGCTGTGTGTGGCACAGTTTCTCGTGTGTATGGTGACAAGCTTTAGCTCTGCAGTTTTGGATACAATATCAATGTCTACTGCTCAGTTTGAAGCAAGGGCACAGGATCCAGTTTCAGGTGTGCTCAAAGCCTCTTGTCCAGCAGAGCTTTTGGAGGGGTGAATGAGTGGGAATCACCGGGTTTGCAGGCAGAGAGAAGTCGGTCCAGCTGGATGGCTGCCAAAGCACGCTTTTCAATTCACTGTTTGGGTACAGTCAGTTGTCTCACTGCTTTGGAAACACCGCCCTGAAGGACTCTTCCTAATGGCTCCAAGACAGTGAATACACTGACAAAGAATTTTCTTTCCTCCCTATGGCATCTCGAGTCTTTGTGGCTTTTCTGAAAATGAAAATAAGTCATGAAATCCCGAGACATAAGCCACAACTTCTCACCAGCTGTCTATGACACTATTTCCAGATGTTCCTGCTCATAGCCATCATGGCCCACTGCAGGAATCCTGGCAAAGGGGCTGTCACTTTGGTCTCTTCACATCAGCTCCCGTGTACCCGCCATCTCTGCTCCTGACTTTACTGGGTGGACTGCGTATTGCCCTTGTCTGCAAAATCTATTACAATACAGAGACGTTCCTTTGCTTAACCAAGGGTCTTAATTTCCTATTCATTAAAAGTTTAAATGACAATGCCCGGGCATCTAAGACAATGGCCATTTGTATGGAGGCTGGAGCTAAAATTGTATTTGCATCCTTGAAGGGCATTCTTGCTGAAGGAAGCGGTATGGGGCCTCACACCTGGAGAGACAGGAAGATCCCGTGCCTCTCACTGCAGTTTTGTCAGGTCTAATCCCACTGTTCTGCTGCCAGCAGGCTGACATGGCATTTCACATCCAGACGTGGGAGGGCTTAATGAGGAACGGGCACTGCCTGCCCGCCACAGGACAGGCGATCTGCTCCTCTCTTAACCTAGCATAGCTGAAAGACAGCAGAAGTACAAAAAGTATGAAAAACAGACTCAGGAACAGCAATCTCTGCCTCCAGCACTTTGTTGCAAGGAGAGGACAGCCACAGCACGGCTCCCAGGGTCACCGCCTGGCAGCTCTCCTGCAAAATCCTTCCGCTGCTGTGCCGTGAGTCTCCCTCAAAGGCTGCCTGGGCTTTGGGAGGGAAAGGCAGTTGAGTTCATCCATCCCACTGCCCTCTCTGTGAAGTGCTGGGACCTGTGCAGGACACACTCTGCTGTAAGACGTCCCATGAGCGTCATCTCCAAGCACTAGACCTGCTTCTGGGGTCTTGCTGCCTGGCTGGTGAGCCATACATTTCGACCCAGTAGACTCTGAGGGGCTGAGGGCTTTCCTTTATCCTTCGAGGTGTCCCCAGCAGCAGACACCACCTATGACAAGTGGAGTTTCCCAAGGGCTCAGAGGGCAGCACAGGGCACTCCTGCCCTCCACAGTGATGCTGGGTTGCTCAGGGCCACCAGAGGATGGCCAACACCAGTCTGCAGCGATGAGGTGTCACTTCAGTCCACATAACATGAAGAGCTGTTCCCCAAAGCTGTGTTTTCCAGAGAGCTGTGAGGTGAGTGTAGTGTATGGAGAATGACTGGGGACTGTGGGGGTGGAGGGGGACACACTGAGTCAAACAGAACATGCTGGACAAGGCTGGCTGGAACAGTGCTGGTGGATGACCCCAGCAATTCCAGAAAAATCCAGAAAATCCAGCACTTGTTTCTCTTAAATCCACCCCATGACACTGCCTGCTCAAGTGCAAGAACATCCTCTCCATTCTGAAATACAACTGCATGAAAGCATCCCCACTTCACTTTGCTGGAGCAGAGGGTGCTGGCTTCTCCAGAAAGTGGAGCCTGGTGGAGGTCAGGTACACGCTGGATGCAGGCTGCTGGTTGACTGAGCTCTGCTTTTCTCTGCCTGTTGTTTGTGACCAGACTGTGATTTTATTTATCTACAATTATTTGATGAATTGTGGGAAGTTCTGTGAGTTCTGTTTCTCAGGTTTAAGACTGAATTATACAGAATTGGGACACAGAAATAGAATGGCATTGCACTCATTCTCCTTGGCTCCCTGGAGGACTTAGAATTGATGTCAATGCTTAGAACAACCTGATGGCCTTTTATGAAGACATAAGGAGGTAGATGGATGGTGGCCATGCAGTGGATGTGGTCTATCTGGATATCAGCAAAGCATTTGACACCATCTCCCACAACATCCTCGTAGCTAAACTGAGGCAGTGTGGTCTGGATGACCAAGTAGTGAGGTGGGTCGCTAACTGGTTGAAGGGAAGAAGTCACAGAGTTGTGGTCAGTGGGGCAGAGTCCAGTTGGAGGCCTGTGTCTAGTGGGGTCCCTCAGGGGTCAGTGCTGGGGGTGTTGCTGATCAATATATTCATCAATGACCAGGATGAGGG
>NW_009694043.1:0-73204 GCF_000703405.1 Apaloderma vittatum | reverse complement strand
TATGGAATATTCCTTTGGCCAGTTTGAATCACTGTGTCTCCTCCCAGCTTCTTGTGCCCCTCCAGCCTTCTCACTGGCAATGCATGAGAAGCCAAGTCGTCCTTGACTTAGTATAAGCACTACTTACCAACAAGTAAAAACATCAGTATGTTATAAATATTTTTCTCATACTAAATGAAAAACTACAACACTATACCAACTATTAGGAAGAAAATTAACTCTATTCCAGCTGAAACCAGGACACCTGTGCTGAGAGGGAGAACCCTGAAGTCAATGGGGAAGAATCAGGCCTTTATAATTAGAACTGGATTACTGTAAGGATATCGATTAGCTCACGCCGCACCCTGAATTAAGAATTGCAGTTCACAGATAGTGATTCAACAGTTTGAATTCCTAAGGATTTAATTACTGAAACTAATAACATAAATGTAACCAAGAAAAAAAAATAAAGGTTTTCAGAAACTGTTCTTCAGAGGAAGGAAGATATTACTAATTTTATTGGGGGGAAAAAACTTAAGGAATTGCTTCTTTAACCAAGCTTTACAGATTATTTTTTAACATGCCATACTTAACAGGATCAAAAATAAACATATAAAATTTATAAATTCATTTGGATCACATAAAACGAAGTTAAAATTTCTCCCTGGACAGATGATTTTTCTACCGTAGCAAGGTAAGCCTAACATGTACCTCTTATAGATTTGATCAGATAGAAGTACAACCAGACAGGAATATCGAACAGAAGGAAATTAACTTCGTTTGGTGTCCCAAGCTGTACCAAGTCAAGCAAATTCTTTCCTTAAAGGAGCTGAAAACTGAAAACTTCCCTAAGGACAAACATCTCATTTTCTTCTCAGATTCTTTGGTGGTTTCTTAAATGTGTTCTCGCTTTTGAGAAACATTGAGTCACCAGATAATGCCAGTTACAGTCTCCAGTGAGAAAACTAAGTTCTCGGAGCAAATGCAGACACTTACCACCCTACTCTCAGAGACAGAAAAAGTACACTTCTTGCTTCTGATCAAGGAGTAAAGTCCATGCACTTCTTTCATGGAACAAAAAGTTATTTTTGCGTTTAGAACAATGGCGATATACAGACATAGATAATCAGTCCTAAGTCTTATTTTACTCCCATTCAAAATAACCACACTAGAAATCTTTAAACTAAATTTGGTCACTAATCTAATCCTTTAGTTCCGTTTTCATTTACCCACCAGATGATTCTAAACAGCAGGAGGAGCTGCATGAACTGGTTTTGCCAACTACAAGACAGTTTGATCAAATATTCATCAGAACAAGAGGAAAACTTAAAAATGTGGATCAAAATTATCAGAAGACCACTCTGACATACTCTCATGATCTTTAGTGTATACAGTTTTTTGGTGATGCAGTTCATGTTTAGGATGTAAGTTAACCATCCTGTAACAATAATATACTTAAGAACAAATTCCAATGTATATTTTCCTAAAAAGTTCTTGATATGTGGATTTTATTCTTCAGTTGTGTTTTTGGAACAGAACAGAATAGAATAATTTCAGTTGGAAGGGACCTAGAACAATCATCTAAATCAACTGCCTGACCACTTCAGGGCTGACCAAAAGCTAAAGCATATTGTTAGGGTCATTGTAAAAATGCTTCCTAAACACTGATGGGCTTAGGGGATTGACAACCTGTTGGGGAAGCCTGTTCTGGTGTTTGACCACCCTCTCCATAAAGAAATGCTTCCTAGTGTTCAAAGTAGTATAAAGTGTAAGTAGTATGGCTATTAAGATCATTCTTCTACAGGGAAGAATGGCTGTATAGAGAGTAAACAGAATTATTGACAGTATTTGTTTGCTTGTTTTTACAGGATATTAAAATACCTAGTTCTGAATTTTCTCCATTTTAAAGCTTGCTTCAAACTTTAACTGTTTGCATAGGTGTAATTACCACTTATAAAGGATCCAGACCGAATCCAAGGTATTTCTGTGTTTGTCATCACATCTGCATTGTATTTATAATCTGATTCAGATTCGTCTGAGAGAAGATACAGTGTAAGTGCTGCTTTCTACAGGCCACCTTTAAAGCAAGAGCATAGAGCATTACTTCATCTTCCATTATGTATATCACACATTTCTAAATATCAGTGCAGTGTAAGCAGCTAAATGCATCCTTGCTTGCATACATGTAGAGTAAGATTTGCAGCTACTTCCACAGCTAGCTAATGCAGCATCTTAGTGGTAATACACAAAAAGTGTAAATCAAGGAATCCTCGATTTATACAGTGAGAAAAAAACACTGAAAAAGAGCATCATACACCATTTAAAATTACTTAGGACTGCAATCTGTAATATGGGAATAACGTCAGGAGAAAATCACTGGATGTATTTTATCGAACGACTTATGAGAGGTAAAATAAAGTCCCATGTTGTTTTATTTTATTTAGAGTATTAATTTTGCTTGGGTCACCGGCAAACAGCTACACTTTCATTAATTAAATGCTCTTAAGCTAATTTCCATTTGTATGCAAGCAACATCATCAGGTTTAGTACATGCACACAGTCATACATACTTATACCGATATCTGCATGAGAAGAAAGCGAACAGGCCATTGATTTATTACACATAAATTGAATGAATAAGATAACATTTTATTAGCAAGATACCGTTATAAAAATCACTATAAATGGATACAATACAAGTGGTATATGGCCTTATCAGTAAATCTACTGTATGTTAGAACCTGGTACATGTTGTAATAAAAAGATAATTAAAAGTATTGAATCACAGAACCGTACCAAGAAATAGCCCAGTAACAACAAGCTCCATTAGCGAGAGAGTATGTACTGCCAACCAGGCAGTACAAAAGACTGAAAAGTGAAGTAAATTTTTTAGGAAGCATAAAAAAGCTTAAAGCCCAAGCAGTAAAAGAATAAAGAAGGTGAGTACTTTTCTGGCTTTCTCTAAAAGAGACTAAAAAAAAATTTACTTGACACAAGGATTTCTTGTTTGAGGAGCTTTATCTCATACCTTTAATGAGCATATTTGTGGTGAAGTGACATTCACACTCTTGAACTGCTGTAAGTGATACAGCACACTTGAAACCTGTACAAATATTCCAGAGGAATTTTTTGTTTGGTTTTTTTTTTTTTTCTTTTTGGAAGGGGTGTTGTTTGTGGGTTTGTTTGGTTTTTAGTTTTATGAATAGCACTGTCTGGCTTTGGAAAAAAACACTGTTGTGTCCTCCTCATCCTTTCCCCTTTCCCCTCAGGTCAGCTGCTTGCCCTCCCTCCCTCTGGTCAGTTTAATATGGAGATATCGCCTGAGCCTTGTTGTACAGAATAAGCGCATAACGTTTTCTCCTGGGAGTTGGTTCATGCAAAACACTACCCCGCTGAGAGAGTGGAAATTTACCCATAAGACATTCTTCCAGCAGCAAGACTCCAGAGGAAACCTGATCAGAATTTTTAAAGACATGCCTTGATTTTCTCTATAATTCCTTCAAAGTTTCACAGAGAAAAAACATAAACCAAATGTTTAAGGTTTGTTATGCTTGGTCTTGACCAGAAACAGACTGAAATATAGTCTCATTTGAGGATAAAACTGAGAAGAAGACAGCAGTGGATTATTTTCAACAGATTTTCTGCTGCTGTATCTTCTCCTGTGATTTCTTTTTGTTTTTCTTTCCTCCTTCTGACTACCAGTTTATAGTCTCTGCAGCACTTCAGCTGATCAATACACCAGCTCTCCGTTCTCCACACGCAGGCAGAATCTTACTGGCTTTAAGATGTGCAGGTTATATTTGCAAAATAAAAAATATTTTATTTTTACCACTCAAGTTTGTGTCCCTGATTTATCAAGAAAATATACTCCCAAGTAACACAGAACAGGTTATGATTTTAAGTTTGGTATTTCTTAAAGACCCTTGGAAAAATGTGTTGGGGACCTATATACTGAATTTAAAATCTCTTTTATGAAAGGAACTTTTAATTTGAGGCCTGATCCCAAGTCCAATGAAGGCTTCAGTGTGCCTCGAACCAGCTCTTTATTGTTTAATCTTACTCTGATCGATTTCAGCAGCACAGCTCTTACAATCTTTTATTATCATAATAAATTTAACCTTTATGCTTTCGGAGTACCTGAAAGTTGTACCTAAAAGTCCTACCTAAAGTAGGACTCAGTGTGCTAGGTTCTGTTTGGAAACTCCTTATTCAATGACAGCCCCTTCCTTCAGAGGTTTCAGCTGTTACCGTCAGTTTGCAGGTTGACACATCCCACAGTTACGTATCAGGTAATGCTGGAGTGATCAGACCTAATGAATCAGTGAAGTTAGCCCAGTGAATAATGAATTTGCAGAACTTTTATATTATGACATCATTAGGAGAGGGAACACACCTTCCTTTTAATCTTAAGGAAACAAGCATGCCTAAATAAGATATAATACGATAAACTTTATTTTCTCCCTTGACTCCCTGTAGTGGCAGGGAGATTGTTTTACCCTTCTCTGCAGCGGTACTAGGACATTATGTACATTCTGGTGACGATGTTTTTAAAATTTTATTACAAGTGGATCCAGGAGTCAGAAAAATTATGTGAGGGACAGAGAACTTACAAACAAGGGTTCCCATTTGGTGTATGTAGATTAGCAAAAGAAGTTTGAGATGTTATTGCAACATTTAAGCACCTTAAAAAGAAGAAATTATCAAGGTGTAAACAGCTTTTTAAATTCCACAGAAAGAGATGTAACAGGGAACTATGACTGGCATGTATATGCAGATAAAATAAATACTGGAAGGAAGGTGCAATTGTGACAATGATAGTTAGTGACAGATTCTTGGAAGTACCGAGAGAAGTCATGGATTCCCTGTGTTCTAACAAATTTGAGCTAAAACCTGCCAGAAAATCAGCACTGGTGAAACACAAGTAACTAGCATTATCGATGAGATAAATCAGTGAAATTCTGTGGCCTAGTTATAAGAGGTCAGACCACACTACTGAAGATTTTTACAGATCTTCAAATTTCTGCTAAAATGTTTCTATTTTGGAGAAACAAGTGCTTGGGCTACATGCATATTTCACCTACTGTAGGATACCTGGCATCTCAGTTCAAAACCCGCCTTCTGAATTCATCATTATTACTTTATTTTCTAATTGCACTTCATAAGGATTTCCCGTAGCTGTGTCACATTTCTGACTATTCTTCAGACGTGTATTACTTTGTCCACTTGTTTGTAGCAAGATACTATCTAGCCCAGGGGAGGTGTTTTATCTTGCTCAAATGTCCAGCTATATAATAATACAAACAGAATACCAGGCATCTCAGTAAATGAAAAGCAAGAAGCACATTCAAGACACCTCTAATAGTTGTGACAAAGTAAAGGTACTTCAGATGAGCTATAGATAGTCCAGGTACAATTTGATCACTGCTGTTTTTCTGAGATGCACAATTCCAGTTTGCTGAGGTCTGCTCTGCAAACCTGTGATGTTGATGACTGTCAGTAAACCCAGTACCAGGCAGAATCACCGAGATGCTGAACCACGCCAAACCGAATCACAAGTGGAGATTCCACGAAGCATTACATGATACGTTGTAATAAAACATTACTGATCATTAGGGGAGAATTTAAGTATTCCTGGGAAATGGTGGTTTAATTTTTCTCTGCCTCAGGGGCATGTAAACTGGCATTCACTTTATCAACCAAAAGTAAACGTAAACACTCGATTCTTTCACAAGGTAATGCAGAAAGACAGACACTAGGAGTATTTTCTCATATCCACAAGCTTAATGTAGTACTTATTCACTTCTTTCTCTCTGCTCCGTATGTTTCAGATTTACCATAAAATAGTAGCAAAATGTAGCTTAATAATCAAGGAGATTAGTTTTAAAGAGGCATGTTTACCATGGACAGTTTCCAGGAAGAGAGGATCCTCGCTCATTCACACTACTCCTCTCTGTGTTTTGATGCAGAGGCACTCTACCTGTGCGTGGTTTGAATTCCTCGTAGTGGCATGCTGTACTTTTAGTTATAAAAAAGCTTTAACACAAAGCATAGGTCCCTCATAACTGGCCCTTTTACCTTAGGGACACATACAATATTTTCATAATTCTGTGCCTGTGGGTGGAGATCGTATTTTTTCAAAAGTTTCCACTCTAGTCAATTGAAACATTCGCCTTTTGATCCTCAGAACATTATGAACAGCCTTCTTTTTTTCTCACAAAGCCTGTGCAATATTCATTACAAAACAAGAACATAAAGATGATGTAACTTATTGGTATTTACTGTCAGTCTCGATATGGTTTGCTTTCCCGTCTTCCAAAAAGCATGTTTCACAGAAATACTGCAGTTATGACCAGTTCAGAGTTCCATTCTGTTATCCACACATCCAGTAAAAGATTTCTTAAGTTAGCAAGAATAGGTTAACTTGGAGTAATGTTCCCACTGCTAAGGTCTATGAACAAATGTCCTGTCATCACATAAAGTATTTCCTATCTTCTAAAAATTCAGGTAGTATGGATCTTTCTAAAATATCTCATATAGAAACTGTGAATGTCCCACATTTCATGACATGGCTGGAAACTTCCGTTTTTCTGTCAAAAGCCTGATGCTAGGCACAAAGACCTCACATGTGGGATGAGTTCCAGATCAATAACATTAAGTACACAAGTGTTACAACTCCTAAAAAAGAAGTTGTCTGGATTGACATCATCTGGGATGAGTCAGATGTCCTGTTCTGTCTGAGGAGAACTAGGCATCTCATGGTGAGCCAGAAAACCTGCCAAATGAGCAACTGCACACAGCTTAAGCAACAAGGAACGCTCAGCAAAGATGTGTGTTGCAATTCTTGTACTTGTTAGGAGTTGAGGCACTGTGTTTGGCGAAACACTTTAAATAAATCCGCTTTTGCCCTAAGTCTTAAAATTTTCTTTTGTGCTTCTAAAAGTGTGCCTGTTTTTTCCCCCTTTAAAAAAACAACCACCAAAACCACCACAAAACCCGTAACAGTGATTTTAGAATTCCGTCTATGAAGCGGGAAAAGCAGCAGCAATTTGGAAAGGAAATACACTGCATCTTTTTGGGAGCTAATGTACAGTATTGTTATTCCTCTGTGTTTATCCATAGTTTCTCTTTTCAACAACATGGCTGGTAAAAATATATGACAGTAAGGTTCTGAAGAGGAACTGACCATGGGTTTTTCTATAGTGATAGGAAAGCTTGCAAATGGAGAAGAAATACAGAAGTTACTTTGCTTGACTCCAGATGTCACACCTCTGACAGCTTCAGCTAGAGATCCCAAATAAAGAACACGGTAGCTTCAAATTCACGAAACATTGCTATGGATGAAGATATACAGAAAATTTGGATGAGAAGATATGCTGATATCCGAACATTGACAATAGTGTACAAGCAAAACTACTCTCAATCAGTTACTGTGCACACACAGTGCAGGAAACAAAAGCATAGGGAACAATTTGAAAGTGTAAACAAAAGCAGAGAGTCTAAAGTCTTCTTTAGATTGTGTTCATTGGACAAGGGCCATGCCTTGGCACTGAGAAGTGCACATGGCACAGAACGGAGCACAGCCTCGGGGCTCAAGTAACCACAATCATACACAGAGCATTTGTTTTATTTGCATTATAAAAGTGAGGTTTGTCATGAAACTACTTGCTTAAAAGCTCTTTATCAGATAGTAGAAGGCACAGGAAATATGAAAGTTGGCTAGTAATTCCTCCAAGATACCTCTATTTCTGTAAAACTGAATTGTAATAGAGAAAAATACGCATCAAGCATATATGTCTACACCTCTATATAAAATGAGACGCTAAAGTTCTTTTAAAGATTCTTTGAATATTGTTATAATTTTCTTTGAAAAATTCTTTACAAAATCCTGCTTTTATTAAAATTTTACACACCAAGACATGCAGCACAATTCAAATTGCAGCAATTAACTTCATTTGTATGATACACTAATAGAATACAAAAATACTTGTAACACATTAATTAGATAGATATCAGAGTTCTAAATTTAGACAGAAATTTGTCCAAACTTTGCATGTTAAAAAAAGTAAATTATTTAATTTCCGTTAATGAGAATGAGGAATTATGCTATTGAAAGAAAACCTTTCTAAAAGCAAAGAGCAATTGCGTTTCATGCTCAAAAGACCACAGATTCCACATAAAACTCACAATGCTCCGCCAATTATTTGGAGTTCAAATTCCCTTATTGTAGCAATTGAAACAATCTCAAAGAGTGCAAAAATTACCAGGTTGAAAAATCTATTCTTTAAAGTACACCATGCATTCATTTTGCACATAAACGATCTTAAAGTATTTCAGAAAGTGCTGTACCTTTTAGTTTTAAAAGTAAAAATAACATCTATCACTTTAGTAACACTGTTAGACATCTTTTAAATAGATATTTAACAGAATTACAGGCATGTTGGAGAAGATAGCTTATATTCACTGAAAAGGCTACTGTAGTGCATTAGTCTTTAGATAAAGTAATAGGATCTTTTCCATGTATTAACAATCCTCCATTCAAAAGATTTCTTAAAACTTTTTAAACAGCTCTATCAAGTCAAGGTTACAAAGCACAAATGGGTAGCTAAATGATACGTGGTCACTGAAAGAAGTATTGCCTGAATCCATACAGATTTTGACTGCTTCGGAAAAAAGAAGAATTTGCAAGGTTTGCTTCCTTACAACTAACAAATTGAAAGTCCTGTAGAGCAGATTTTTTGGTTGCCTCATTTACTTCTAAAGAATCTTTACCAGACCAATAGGTCTGAAGCTGCAATGCATTGATTTGTCCCCTCTGACACGATTGGAGGTGAGCAAACACAGAGTTCCATGCCACACCGAAACCTCCAAAATTTGTTGCTGACTTCCCATTTGCAGGTCTGGTAATGGCAAACTCTAGCAAAGTCAATGTTAATTTCATGCTATAAATAACGTGGTTTTAAAGCAGTATTTCCTTAAATAGGTAGAGGTTTATACTATTCTGGTCAAATTCCTGTTGATAGCAATACAGGCTGTATATTCAAGGAGGTGGCTACACATATATAGCTTCTAGCATTCGCACCTACATACACACATTCATCTACCCAGCATCCATCACCCCACCAATGATTTAAGTACTTTTAAATGTGTATTAGATTCTGGTTCCCACCTCTACTTCTCTATATTAACCAAGAGTGTCCAGAAAGACTCGTTCACCTATACCTACAATTTGTCCATTTCTCTGGTTCAAATTTCAAAGCACTCAGGATCAGGAAGTATAAACTCAGGCATTTGGCAAGGCATCCGAAAGTAATAGAAAAAAATACGTTGTGTGGAACAAATGATGAATCAGTCTTTTACTCATTTTTCTGCAAGGTTTGTATCAAATAAATGAGCCTTTCTTTTTGGTGCTACCACAGCATAAAAAAAGAATCACTGGAACATGTTGGAATAGCCATAAAAAGTGAATAAAAAATAGCAAGAATGGCTCTCAAATGCCTACATAAAGCTAAGTCAGGGCTATAAAAACTGCTGCATCTAATTCCATAATTTCTTTCTGTGTTTTCATGCAGTCAGCCATTCCAAATTGTCCTGCAGTTCACTGTCCAAGGATATTGCAAAAAATCTCATCTAATCTGCAGTACAAATTATTTTTTTATTATCATTATTTCCTATTGATGTCATCATTGCTAAAAAAGGGTGTTAACTTCAAACCAAATAATTACTAGAACAGGACATTCACCCTTTTGTTTCCCCTCCCCCAAGATTTTTTATAGACATATATTTCATTTGATTTTCTGTATATCCCTTAACAGTTTGTGAATTTTCATTCCTAAGATATGAATATATTATACTAAGGGATATTATATAAATGAGACCATTATTCAAAATGAGAACCTTCTCTACTAACAGCATCACTATTTGCAGAGTATGAGACAAAATAAATGTCTCCCATGAGTGACTAAATGCAAAATAAAAAGTAACCACTCAACTTTAATAGTTTAAAAATGCTATTAAACATAATGGCTCCTCAACATTCAAGCAGCACTATGTTTTAAGTGATCTTCATTTTTAAAGAACTATTTTATTTACATTTGAAATATTGATGATGCGTAAAGTTCTATTCATGTAGTAATGATAGTCAGAAGTATTTAAAATAATTGCCACAAGACCAAAGTCATAAGTTTGCTCTGTCCCTCGGCTAGCAGAGACCTCAGTGCTAAAAATATAAACATCTAAAGAAATAATAAGAAACACCTACTTCACTCTGTGTAATTCTTGAAAAAGTATCTGTGATTTTCTTAGTAAATAAAAGAAGAAATATCAAAGCAAAACCTACTAGGTTATTAAGCAATAAAGTAGTAACTCGATCTGGTTTGGTTTTTTTTACAGGTCAAGGAGAATTCTGGCTCTGGGTATATGTTACCAGAAATCAACTCTTTAAGTAGTAACCTTAACATCAAAATTTATGGATAGAAATGGGCTGTTTCAAAATACCTCAGAGATTATGCTTGCATTTAAACAGGTAAAAAGAAAGTTTAATTTTAATTTTTGATGCCATATTTAAAAATAAATTCACATTACTATTTCTTGTATTGTCCAACACTGAAAATCAGAATCTTGAGGAGGCACCACAACTTATTTACCAGATTATTTTGCCACCCGACACAGAGCGTGGTAGCCACGCAGGAACAGCATCTGTACACTGTATGTGCTCTGAGCAACAGCTCAATTTGTGGGAAACCAGACTAATACATATGCCACTTTACAGGAAAACAAAAAAAGATTACAGGTCAGGTTTATGAATCCACACTTACTTGTGTGCCAGGAGCATATAAAGGTGCAGAAGAGCCTGGCAAATTATGTGACCAGATCTGCAGGATCCATCTCTCCAGTAAAACAGTGGACTCCTAGAAAGGAAGCAGGGCACACTCAGGGGCCACAGCTGGCACACGCTGTGAGTGTAACATATAAATTGTGTGGCCTTAATTTCTCTTTTTCTCAGTTGAATTTGTCCTGAATTTCTGTATAGTTCCACTTCTTCCTGAAGAGAACTCCAGCTTACTGCTTTGCAGGGTAGTCAATTACAGAGAATAGTTACTGCCATGTACCCAAAGCATAACCAGCCATGAGCAATATGGGCTTTGAAACGTGTCAAGAACTAAATACAATCCTCCTCTAAGGTTGGATAGAATATGCAGAGGATATGTAACCTTCAAAAAATTCCAAGACATACTAGCCTGAACTGACAGGAAGGAGACTGAGATGTCAACATCCCCAAAATTAGCCAAGATGCTGAAGCAGATGAAGAGGTTAAGTAAACAACAGAATTGTTATTTATTGCTCATGTGTTTTTTGTTGGGTTGTTTTTGTGGGGTTTTTTTTCCATAAGTAGCTTTACTTTCTATTTTCTAATCAGGAAAACCAAATTTTGGATCATCTAGAATAAATGTGTATTTATTCTAGAACGAATCAATTAGAAAAATTTTCTTTGTTTCAGGAGCAGGCAACCTCAACAACATTAGCACTCTTAGGGGTGAGAAAAGGCCCCACAGGGATGCAAAAGACTTTTAGGGAACTGTTAATCCAAGAACCGAGGCAGAAAAACAGTCTTCCCAGTACAATGCATATAAGCAATGAGAGATACATGACACACAGTGACTGACTGTGACTTTGGGATATTCTGCAATGCTCCTCAGATTTTTTCACATCTTATTTCTCATTTTCAAATTTATTAAGGTAATATTTAAGACTCCACTGAAAGTGGAGGCCAGTTGGGGTAAATTTAATACATGCAGAGAGTTTTTAACTCCCCAAACATATACTTTTCACGTAATTTGGGACTTATATAAAGTCACAAGATAGGATAAGAAACAGATTTAAATTGTTTGTCCAGCATCACATAGCAGGACAGGGACAGGGCTCAGAGAGAATCCAGAGATATACCCCTGTAGTAAATGATTTACTACTTTGCTTCTCCTTGCTCACACCTCTTGCTGGGTAGATTGCAGCCATTTACATGCTCCAACTGCCAACATTTTACTGACAACTCAGTTGCACATTTGTACTCACAACTGATTTTTCTCCAGCCGAAACTACATCTGGCATTTCCAACTGGAACAACTCACAACTGAAACACAGGCACCACTAATTTCCATTCCCAGCTCAGTCCTTTCCTTCCTGCTGCATCACAGACAGCATCACAGTGTTCTCTGCATACACCAGAGATGCCATTACACTGAAGCCCTATCACCTGATACCCTTTTTCCTCCAAATTTTTTCTAGAGTTGCATTTTTTCTTCCTTTTAGAGTTAACACACTCCTCTCACATCACAAAAGCATCCATATTCTAATCACAAGCAGAGCATGTTTTAAAACACATTTGCGCTTTTTTTGAGTCTATCTACCAGCATCCACTTCCACCTTTTTTCCTAATATCTGGCCTTTTCTTCAAGACCCTGCATAGCTCTGCTGCTGAATGTCTGCCTTCACTTCTCCTCTCCTTTGGTTGTCATGGCTACACTAGCAGCCTCATATGCAGGCTTCCTTCTCCAAACTATTGGCAATTTAAGGCTTTCTTTAAACATACTCATGTTATCTGAAAATCTTTTAAATATTCAATCCTGCCTAATGACCAACATCTATTGTGACGTCTATAGAAATGTATCAGATTTTCAGTTTTGTCAAACATCAGTGAAGATCTTTGATTTCCAAAGCTTTTGAATGATGGGTCTTTAGTGAAGTCTCAGCCTTTCCTGTTGACCACCAAACACCCCATCCCTAAACTCATAGTTCAGAACTCTAGTGAAGCAATAGGGTCTTGTGGGCTGCCTGTGTATTTCTTGCAATAGCTTTAGAATGAAAACTGGAAAATGTATGTGCATCTTATCTCCACAGAAATATTTTCAGATCAATGAGAATCAACAGGCAGGCTTCAGGCTAAGTTCAAACCACAAGATATGTCCATCCAGGCCACAGCATTATATCTAGTGCAAAACAGCTACTTGGAGAGCAATACAGCAAGTACCTGCTTCAGAGCTCCTGAAGACAACATGTTTCTATGCAAGCAGAAGGCAGAAAAAAAGAAAAAGCCTCCCCTTCCTTTGCACATCCTGCAGACTCTAAAATATTTAGAGAAAGACCTGCAGCAGATCTTGCAGCTGCTGCGATTTTTGAGGAAGGAAGGAGGGCAGAGGCACTCCAACATGAGATCTATTGCCTTTTGTTGAGGGAGAACGAAGGGAAGAACTGTCTCCAGAATTCTGGTGCTGAATAGTGGATACTGGAAGGGACAGCATGGCCAAGATGTCCAAGAATGTGTGGAAGGAAAAACACTTCATAAGCAAGAGTCAGACACAGACCTTCTCTCCCAGAGCAACACAAGTACAAGAACATCACAGAAATGAGGCTGCAGAGTTTGATTCTGCTGTAATCACATAATGTGATTAATCTTCTGTTAACTATCTTCCATGTCTACTTTTTATCCCCAATTCATTCTCATACAATTTCACTGGAACAAATACTATACCTTCATTTGTATCTTGCCAGAAAAAAGAAACTACATGTGTACAAATCAGCTGCTAAGCTGGAGTTAATAGCTCTAAGGCTCAGGTTCTTCTGCAGCATGAAAGTTTTAGATTAACGGGAAAATGACTAGTTTATACCATCCTAACATCAATTTGTATTTGAAGTTTCATACATTTTTTTATATTGTTTCTCCTAGATTTTTAATAGTGTTTCTAGTTTGACTTACAGCCCTAATACCACAAACTATTAATAATTTCTAAAAAGATAAGATGCAGATAAACAAATCATGGGGTTTTTTGAAGGTTAGCTGAAATTTTGTTTATGGATACATGCTCATTTTGTACCAGTCATCGATTTCGTAGAGAAAACATGAAACAATAATTTATGCTGAATATAATTTTTCCTCACCTTGGTATATCCATTGCTGCTGTTAACATGGCATCAGCTATCAGCCTTCACCCTTCAACAGTGTTGTGTGGAGGGAGCAAGAAGAAAGGGGCACACATCCATTGTCATCAGTGGTATTTTTCAACATCATGACAAGTTCTCACTCGCACAGTGGCAGCTGCACTGACAATAGGCTGTTTTACACCTGGTGTTTTCTTGAGGGAGAATAACCCAGTGACACTGGACAGAGCACAGGTGCCTGCAGAAGAGGTGGCAGCCTGTCCCTCTTGCAGAGGCGTGGCTGATGAACCAGAAGAATTGCCTATAAAGCCCATAAGGCTATGACCCTTCAAAATTGCAGTGGCCTATTAGTTCTTGGGATTTTTAGCATTTTATTTTCCTCAACATTTTTTCAAGTCTAAGCTTCAATGTTTAGGGGAATGGCAAAACAAGATTTGTCTTTCCTTATCTGTCATATAAAGACATGGAGCAATTGCCATCTAACAATTACTGGTTCAGCAAGTGGGCGTGCAAGAACAGAACAAACCTCCCCAGTCTCTGGGGATGTTCAGACCTTGAGATTGTTGCTGGGGCTCATCTAAACTCACCTCTACCTTGTTGTGAAAGTAATGTGAAATGACAACATTTCCAAAATAAACAGAAACTCCTTTTCTTTGTTATCTTCAAACACTGTAGCAGGCCAAAGGATGAACAAGAATGCACATATTCCATGGTTACTTTTCTCTCTATTTTAGTGAAGACCAAAGAACCTTCATGTTGTGTCAACCCAGGAAGTGAAATACATGTATCACAAGTCCACTCTAGTTCCCAAGGTCAGCTGTGCACGGTGTTCGAGTCATACCACACTACATTCACAGAAACACAGCCATCTTTCCACACTTCAGTAGGGTCCTTCCTGGCTCTCCAGCAAATTTTTTACTTTAAGCAAAGCTTTATCCCTTTAGCTTATAGTTTTCAAATCCAGGAATATATATTAATCTAAACACATAAATCCAGTATTTCCTCCCTTAGGATAGTGATAGGACTAGGGGGAATGGATTGGCTCAGATTGGAGGTTAGGGAGAAGTTCTTCACCATGAGGATGGCGAGACACTGGCACAGGTTGCCCAGAGAGGTGGTGGAAGCCCCATCCCTGGAAGTGCTCAAGGCCAGGCTGGATGGGGCTCTGAGCAGCCTGATCTAGTGGGGGATGTCCCTGCTCATGGCAGAGGGGTTGGAACTAGATGATCGTTAAGGTCCCTTCCAACCCTGACAATTCTATGACTCTATGATCTCTTCTAAATCATGCAAATCTGCTTTGGTTCTGGTCAGTCTATCCAAGCTTATCTCCGCCCATCTCTGCCTCCAATCCTTGGCAAGATACTTTCCTTTTTTTTTTTATGATACTTGATCAGAAACAGTTTGCATACCTCCTCAGATACCTTCTTTTTTTTTAATAAAGATCTCATCAATTTTTTTTCTATTTACATTTACAGGGTTGTTGCCCTGTAAACTGTCATTATTAGTCTCTGATTTCTGACCCAATGTAAAGGTGAAAAGATGAAAGCAAATGGATGTGCAATCAAAACAGAAATTGATGCTTATGGGGACTCTGTAACACCAAGCAAAATTCAGAAATGGTTCATAGACACATTGGCAATCATCACTACATGCACTGTAGCTCTCCATTCTAGGTGTCTAAGGATGACAAGTAGATTTTAAATAATGTACTTATACGCAATATAATAATAAAATTGTATTTTTAAGTGAAAATGAGACAGCAAGGGAACTCTCTCTGAACAGTGTGCAGAGGGAAAATACAACAGTGTATCTTTGCAGTAATGTTTAGCTTAGATGAGGTCAGGCAAAGGATTGTGTTATTTGCCAGAGAAGCAGACATGATTCCATAGGATATCAGGCCTCTTTTACACTCTGAACTGCAAAATTCCCCAGCACCTTTTGCTGCTCTTGATCCCTTTTAATTAATTCTTTAAGTAAGCAATTGGAGTTTGAGAAATATAAAATGTGTGATTTTTCTAATTGTGATTCGTTACAGCTTCTCTAAATTGGTTGCTTTAAGAATAAAGACTAACCTTTTCAAACCTCTCATCCAGAAATATTATGATAATGAGCAATGTCTGGGCTTCACAAAAGATGCCTGCAATCTTACTATACTATTGAACAGACAGATCATTTATAAAAGTAAAAGGTTGCTTTCAGAAAAGGCATCTTTATGGAAATGTTTAGCCCTTTTAAAATTAACAATTTAGGTGTATTTCTTATTTTAGGAACTTACCAGAAGACCACCTCAATGATAACATTTGCTTTAGAAACACTGCTATTTAACATGGAGAATAGATGCTTATCTCTACTCCGACCCATGTAGCATTTTTACAGGAATAGTCTATAAAAAATTAAGCTTCCTAAAACGAAATATACTTGTCTGTGTGTGAGGAGTGTGTGGGGGAAACTGCAAACCAAAGTCTATTTAATCTAGTGCAATTTATATGAATGATCTCATAGCCACAAAATAATTCCATGCTCAAACATTTTAGTGCTAGGTATCCAACAAATATTCAAAAGGGCATTTGCGCAATGCATATGGATGTTGATGTTACAGAATGACAGACACTCTGCTTGAGGATTTTTGGAAAAGAGAATTTACAAATATTTATTTTAGGAGGTCAGTAGTGCATTCTCTGTCTTGGCCAAGCTATCTGTGATGTTATTAGGCAGGGTTATTTGCATATATCTATGCTTATTAAAGATTTTAAAAAGCAAACTTTAGTTTGAATTTTACCCCAACATGGAACAAAATATTGGGTTTTTACTTTCAAAATTCAGTCTTCTAATCAGCTATCCCATAATGCCTGTGCAGTGTCAATTTATGGCACTCACGTTCCAATATTCTAAAACACTTAGACGGTATTGTTGACTGCAGTGCAACAATTTCTGTACTTAAAAGTTAAGTACATACTTTTTGGGACCTGGGCCTAATACTTCCTTTCATTGTTTGTATGTATTGCAAATGGTTTCTGTTTCCTTCTAGATGTGGGATACCCAATTATGTTTTAGTCCCTGGGCATCCAGCAAGCATAATATAAAACCACAGGCTTATGGCTTTTTCTTACTGCAGTTTTGTCCCAGTGCAGGCTAGCTAAAGGTGCAGTTACAGGCTTCCACTCCAGAGCAGCTTCCTCCCAACAGCCAAGGAAAGTAATCTCCTGGCTATGCTAACAGTCATCCAAAAACCTACCATATAATCTAATTGAACTATCGATTCCCAAGCTAGGGCTTCTATTTAACATTCTAGAGAGAAAGAAAAGAGAGAGAAAAAGGTTTTAGAGACACAGTAGCACAATGCCGCACAAACCTTCTTTAGATTCTATTGCGTTACGTTCATTTATCAAAAAGATTATGCAAAAAAAAAATGTAGTTACAATGATAACAACAGTGCCCCCCTCCTTCTCATAAATGTATTCTCCTTTTTATTTCAAGCTGCAAATTCTTAAACAGGGAATAGACATTTTCTTTAATAAGAAAAAGTCTAACTGCACGGAGGAATAGAAGAATGGGAAGTGCTCCATCACAGCATCACCTCACATTACTTATGCATCTAGACAGCTGGTAGTACTATCGGTACGACAGAATCTTTCTCAGCTTTTTTTGGTTGCTGTTTAGTTGGATTTTTTTTTTAATTTAAGAGGAAAAGAAAGAAGCATGTCTTTTGCATTTAAAAAATTCCATCAGAAACCTCCTTTATCTTTCATTCAGACTGCAAGATCAACAAACTCCCCTGACAATTACTTCCTATGAATATTAATTAAGGTACTACTACAGTGTGTTTACTAATCTTTTGGAAATAATGCAAGCATTAAGGGGACAAGATATTAGTGCTATAAAATATGAAAAATATTTTGAACATTTGACCATTCTGGCAATTCAGCAAGTGCATACCTTACAGCTGTTTTACAGAAAGCTATATATACTGATAGCAATGTGTGACATTGCTTCAAATTTTTGACAAAGCAAGTCAGGATTACTCCTACTAATATCAAAGGTGATTATGTACAAAAGTATTCGGTACTGTTAGCACATCCCAGAATATTTGGTTCATATAAATGGAATAACTTAAATAATAAAATATCTTCATTTATCTAAATGACATTATAAGATCTGTTCTTGCTGGTCAAAATATTTTCTTGTGTCATGACGTATTTAAAGGACTTAAAAGCACTTCTTAATTGTTTCTTGGGTAGATTATTTGGAGATCTTTTAAGTCATGAATTAAGCACCTTTAGGAAAGCAGGTTCATCACAAAATAATTTAAAATGAGCTCTGAATGACTTTCTCGTCTGATTTTTAAAATGGAGTTACTCTCAAAAAATAACACTGTGGGTTCTTTATTCCATACCTCTTCATGGCTAGTTTGTAAGTTATAACAAACCACTTCCTACCTACCAGTCCTTGAAACCTCTCTAAATAGTTAAACAACATGTTGATGGTTAAGAACTACAGTTTACTCTAGTCTTGTACTTTCAGTTTTGAGCAATGAAGCTGAAAAAGAGAACATCTGGCAACGTCATAAACTAGTATTGTTCTTGCCTATTCTCCACTGGGATTATAAGAGTGGAAATTTTAATCTTATCTAAGACAACAAATTTTCAAGGGAAAAATTTCTTTTCACTGGTAAAGTCCATATATATGTAAGGGGAACGGAGTGACATAAATTCCTTAGAAGAGATTTCCCCAGAGAAGAAATTTCTTCCTTAAGGTCTCTTTGCAAGGTGTGATGGAGGAGTAGTTGTGTGAAGATAGCCAAAGAGATCTGTTGGGAAAAGCAACGCACCAGGCAGCACTGCAGTTTCAAGGTAATGCAGGGAAGTTTTTGTAACTGCAAGAGTGGTGATCCTAACTTTTGCAGGAACCACTTCCAAAGTAGCTCAGAGTTAAGTTGGCAAAAAGGAAGCAGTTTAAATAGCATAACACCATTTCCTCCTAACAATGTCATAGTCTTGGCCTATATTTTCAGTGAAGAGTCTGCACCAAAGACTTTGCATGGCTTAAAAGCAAGAACGCTTCAGAAGATAAACCATGGAGTGAGGATGAAACTAACAAAAAGAACAGCCCCAACACATCTGGCCAAACAGCAGTCTACATCAGCCAGAGGTTCATGATCCATCTGGGGCAGAGAATAACTGAAGAAGTTGGTGTGGGAGCATGGATGTATCATAAAATCATCATGGCTGGAAAAGACTTTCAAGATCATCAAGTCTAACCATTATCTAACTCTACCGGGTCCACTTCTAAACCATGTCCCTGAGCATCGTATCTAGATGGGTGTTTGGGTTTTTTTAACTATAGCATATTTTGCATATTTTTTAATATATATGTCATAAAGGAATCATCAAAGGACAAGAGTACATGTATCACTGGAAATATCACTAACTTATTTGGTGATATCTGAATATTTATTGTAAAACAAGAATATTGCTGAATCCCAGGTCCTCATGTCTGTTCAGAAATTAGGATGGAGACACTACTGACATCATTGTTGCAAAAAGAGTCTTTTGCTGACAGATTGCCTCCAGTGTTTTCTCATGAATAACAATCAGTCCTTGACATTTTGCATAAGTTCTAAAACTGGTGTAGTAATATATAGGTAACTGTTCAGGTCGGGCTCTCACTCCATCACATTTTGCAGCTGTTTACTGGTAAACTGTGTTGAAATTACTCTTATTCTGTTGGTGGCAGTTTGGACTAACGTGACTAGTACATCTTCTCTGCAAGAACTGTCCATAATATACAAGGTGAAGAGGACCATATACACTCCTTTTAGCATTTATTCACTGCTAGAAGTGATGATCCAAGACTGCTGAAGCCCAGGAACATATCTAATTTCTCCTAACTTACCTATGTTGACCAGATTCTATAGGTATTAGAGGAGAATTCAGAAGAAAAGCACAAGAGATGCCAGCAGAAGACTACCTTAACTTTCATTCTCTGCAATAGCTAACAAAAATCATGAGATAATCGTCTAAGTCCTCCTCTACACTTTTTTGTTATTATTTTTCCTCTTGTATTTAGGAATCATGAAGGCAAATTCCTTTTCAGTTATATTATAAAGATGATAAAATACATGAATCACACACACCTCCCCTACCTCAAATTTTGAGGACTTCACCACCACTGTTGATATATACAGAATTAATAAAACACATAAATCCTGAATGGCTTAACACACCTTTGCCCTATTGAATAGAAAGAGCAGGAAATTTCATTTGGGAATTTGGTTAAAGTGAAACTGTGTCCTGTTCCACAGAGCTCAGAGCAATAACCTGCAATGTTTCTCTCGCGTTTCAGTGATACAGGAATTTCTTGGACTAGTCATGCTCCTTCACTGTGTTCTACTGAAGTTTATTGAAACAGGCTCTGGCACAAAATGCTTTTGCCCAGCTAGCCCATTTACTAGAAAGCACAGCTTCATCTAGTGACTACTAATGAGGTATGTTTTTTGTTGAGCATGCTGAAAAGCATCCTCCAAAGCACTTTGGAAAAGACTTAGGCTGCAAGCTCAGGCAATGAAAACAAATATTTTAGCCATATATAATCTTGTAATTCGCTCCTCCTTTACAAGATGTTATACTTCACTGACATGCCCAAAATGAACACACAAAAGAAAAAAGGAATTTGATGTGCACCTTTCTCCTCAGCACAATAGCAACAATTATACACACTTTACAATGGCCCAACATCACTATAAATCCACTTATTGAGCACATTCACGATGTCCATCATGTCAGAGGTCGTCAATCCACTTTCCAGAATCTGACTAGATAAAACAACTCCTCCTTCTGAGGCAGTCTTGCTCCTCTGTCTGACTTCTGTCCTTGCAGGAGAAGATGTAACTGAAGCTTTTCAGAGCTAAAACATTAGAGATCATCAGTGACAGAAAGGTTCAAGTATTAGTTCCAGTGGTGGTAGCAGTTCAGTGAACTGCTTTCCCTTAAACAGCTCACAATTATGTTTCCATTTTATCTTTTCCCACAGTCACATAAATTCAGACAACCTATGTGAGTGTAGGTTGTTTTGAAAGGAATGGTGCATTTAAGGGGTTAAAATGGCAATATTCTATTAAATTCTCTCCTTAGAAGTTGACAAAGGTCATACACTACATGGTAACAAAGCTCCTAATCACACCGGTGAATTCTTTTTAAGAGATCAACTGAATGGAAAGTAGAGAAATTCAAGCTTTTAAGAAGTCTTATACTGTCATATTTATTTCTTCTGAAAATTGTTTTTTGCAAAGGTGGAAAGTTGAGCTGCCTAACACAATCACATCAACCAACAAACATAGAATTTTGACCGTATCTCCTGTTACAGTGCTAGAACTCAGTTCTTTCTAGCTTATTTTTCTTTTCTCCTTGCAAAACTGCTTTGCGACACCTTGAGTATGAAATCAGCTAAATAAAACCTGTCTATTCTTTTCAGCCTTCTGAAACTACCTGAATTACAGGGAATGAGGATGATAAAACTTCAAAATGTTCATTACATTATAGTGATTGTCCACTAAGTGCTGTTTTAATTCCTTCTATTAATTTGGCTTTACATTGTGCAGGATAGCCTTGCAATAATAATCTGCCCACAGCAAAAATCATTGTTTCCGCAGTAAAGCAATCCAGTGGGTGACCCATCCAGCAAGCACATGAATCATTAAATTCTGAGTTAGAAAAGATACTTGTATATTTGGAGAGCTGGCAAAGAAGCAGGTACAGCTGAAGTTCTTGATAGCAAGAAGACTTTGTTTCCTGTATTTGGAATTAAGAAGGAACACATTTCATTTGCAAACAGCTCCAGAAGATCAAGGTACATTTTGCTCTAGGTGCAGGATTTTTGAGCAATAAATATTATTTCGCTTTCTAACGTCCCCTTTTTTCCACAGCAACATGCTTCCATTTATACATACACATGAAAAGAATATTCACTAACAGCATACATATGCTTACAGATCTACAGTAATTTCTTCATCTGATTTCTCTGAGAGTTCATCTCAGAAGGCAGCAAAGCAGTGCTTGGGCTGTAAATGGAGAAGAATCAATGACAGCCAGAGAGCCATGAGGCCCTTCCATCCATCAGTCAAGTTGTCACTGCCCCTTCAACAAAGGTGAAGAAATGTCAAATAACATTTGCAGCAAGTTAAGCATTCCCATAAGTGTTAGTGGGAGTGTATTGGCTCCTGGCACCTGTTTTAAACAATCTTAGCAGGAACTGAGAAGGCACACCGCTCGTGTGCCTTTTTTTCTGTAGGTGACCAGTTTCCATCACGATCTGAGGTAGTGTATGAAATATTGTGGGACACTTGAGAGACAACACAAGTCTAACGCAAATGAGTAGTAAGTGCAGGCTTGTCAGCAAAGACAGTAACACTGGCACATGAAATAATAGTAGTAAGTAATTGAAACAAGGAAAAGGAGTGTCAAATTATACAGCTGAATTGGCATGTGAGTCTCTCATGAGATACTAAGAGAAGTTGGTTTGGAGATTCAGGCTCTCCTCTGTCAGAGAGTCTCTTTCTCCTCCTCTTAAATTCAAAAGAATCTGATAGGCAATATCATGTCTAGCATCAGTTCAACTTAGCTGGTGATCTGTGGATGATCATGCCCACTAACATTAGGGTGTGAGCTGGGTGGGTGGGGGTTTTTCTAACCCTACTGCCTAGCTTGATCTGAAGTTCTGTCAGCAAGTTATCCTTTGCTGCTGGTATTTCTTCTCCTTAGCTGACATAAAATTTACACCGCTACCTTGTTTACACTAGCAGCTTAACATATATCAGAAATACGTCTTACAGGTAATCTCAATTCCTTTGCGCAGATAACCATCCAGTTTTCCTCCAAAAAAAAGCTTGCCAGGGAGGTACTCAGCAAGGAAAGTGAGAAAGAGCCCTCTTCCTCCCAGTACCCTTCAGTGTCAGCCTGAAATACCTCTGCGAAGCTGATCTGCTCTCAGAGCCAGCAACTCTGCACTGGAGTGGTCTCCGCTGTATGAGAGATCCCCATTCCTAAGTTGCTTCCTTCACAGCAATGTGCCATCATGCTGCACACAGAGAGTTAGATTTCTGCACTGGCACCTCAAAGCCAGTTCTTGGTCTAGGAAAATAAAATTACATAGGCTTCATAGCAGGCAGCACGCTTTATAACATGAGGAAGAAAAGTAAAATTCTGCCCACAAGGGAAACACTGCAAGGGAAGCAACCCAGGAGATTATTTTGAGTATGCAGTTATAAGGTAGTTTAAAAATAAATAAATAAATGGACTAGCTAGTATATAAACATGACTGAGGAAAAATAAATATTCAGACAGGTTCGGCTGCTTCATTATTTCCCCCGATGCGTTTCAGACGTCTTCACTCTCAAGCACTTAAAACACCAAAAATATTTGCTACTCCCTTAAGCCATTTTTAGCCTACCTGTCTAATGCGCAAATACAGTTCTCTTGCAACTGCAAGCAATAGTATTGTGTTAATAATTTCCCCACGAATTCCACTGAGATACCAAGAGAAACTTGAAAGGAAAATCAAAAATTAAAAAGGCAAAGGAATCTTTTAATATATACTGTCAAACAGCTGTGAGGCCTTAATCCTAGATTCCCTTTTTTTATCCTTCCATAACACCTACTCAAGATTTTTCTGTTTGGCAACCAAAAGATACTCAACCTGAAAGATGAATTTTTATAGTAGCCTTTTTTAAAACACGGCGATTTGAGTGAAAGTTCTCTTACTGACTTTATAACTGTGCCCAGAAATCATATTTCACAGATTTGATGAGGAAGTGACTTTCAGTCTGTAACCACTTAACCCTCTCACCCGCCACCACTTCCTCGCTGCAGGGCATTTCTACCCAACGCACCAATTCAGAACTGTTGCCAACAGATGGTTCAAGCCACATTTTCACTTAATCCTCATGTACCTAAGCTGGACAGATCTTTAAGCAAGAAACACATAATTTATATTTGTAAAAGTTATATGTATGTATTCCTCTATACATACAAGCTGAAAGCCAAGGACACAGTTTTTCGGTATGTTAAATGTCCCACACCCTCCTAACAGCGTTGGGGACAGTTTAGAGGATGAAAACAGAGTTTAGAGGATGAAAGCTGTGCGTGTCCATTTTAAACCTCCTGCTCTTTCCAGTACAAGTGCACATCCTTCAGTGTCTTTACAGAAGCAGCACAATCCAGGTGAAATGACAGAAAAGATGCCCATGACACTGATTTTGGTTTGTTTTTCCCTGTTGGAGTTAAAAAGTGGGTAGGAATGTTTCTCTCATAATATTTCTATTAGCTCGTTGTGTTAATTTATCATTAACTCCAGTAAATACTAGTTCTGTCCTTGTCTATAAAGGGACAGCTTAAAAAGATAAACCAAATTAATACACAATAGGTGTAATTAAGCTAAATTTAAGCAGTTTGTGTAAAAATAATGGTTTAAAAATAAATAAATTTTCCATTTAAAAAATAAACCCATTTAAAATTAAATTTTAAATTTTAACAATGTTTTTGAAAGGCCCGGGAGCAGGATTAAAGTGTCTCATTAAAACCTTAATACAACAGCTTGGTTTTCAATCAAAACTTATTGCAGTAGCCTCTGAAGACCAGAGAGAGGGATATTCTCTTCACTTCCAGTTATTCAAATAGCAAACTCAGTGATGACATACCAAAAAAAAAGCAACCACCTATAACCTGCAAAAATATAAACTTATTTTCCCCTCCAAGTTTATGGCTAGAACTAGGCATTAGTGAATGAGATCTACTATTTCTAAATCCTGGCAGACTCAGTCCCCAGAAGGCATTACGTCAGTTCATTTGTTGCAGAAAATATTAATTTTGTTTAAAAACTGTATTTTATAAATATGAAGCATCTTTGTGACAAACTTATTTACTTATATAACCAACATGGTTAAATTAACTGATTTTTTAAATTCACAGTCCCATTTTATATTCACTGTATTTCAATGGCCTCCAGAAGGTGTACAAAACATAAATCACTTCTATAGTATAGCATTCAATGCTTGAATCTACTTCAGACAATAATCTCAATACATGCTTTTTTCTTTATGAACACCTTAAATAACATATATGGGGTAACTAGCAAGTGTTTCTTTTATTGTAAAGGTTATATTTTGCAGCAAATCAACTCTCAATGGCAACTTTAACTTTCAAAATACAAATTCATTGGCTATCAACTGATACAAACTAACTCTTCCAGAAAGCAGCAGAGAAATGGTGGGAAAACGCATCTCTTAAAATTCTATTACTTAAACAAGGTTTTTTTCTGCTTCAGGTTTTAAATCAGTAATAAAAATGGCTATTTAAATTACTTTCATGTCAATCCATCCAACATGACCTGCAGAGAGCTATTTAAAAAGACAAAGAGACAGACTAAAGAATATCTTCACTTGTGCTACTGTCAAACCTGGTATGGTTTATATTTATCATGTTATACTAATATTTCTTAAAACTCAAATTTTTGCTGCATTAAGTGTTTCAAAGAAGAAAGATATATACATTATTATAAACAACATTGGATTGTTTATTTGCCAGAATAAAGGAAAAAAACATATTGGAGAAAACATGTTGAGGAGTTAACATATGACTAGAGCCTCCATTGTAATAAAAAGACATAACAGCAACAATTGGCAACCAGCAGAAGCTCAACAGATACATGTTTACTCCCAAATTCTCTAATACAGACAGAAGGATAGAAAATAAAGTGAAAAAAAATACATTCTATAAATCAATTAAAAAATCCAACGGTTCCATGTACTGTATAAAACTAAACCTTACTTGAGTTACAAAAAAAAAAACAACACAAAAAAAGGAACTGTCTGTAGAAATAATTTCCAGTGAAATCAAGAGTCAAGTGAGAAAAGATTCAATCTATGTCTACCCACGCTGGATGCTTACGCTTGGCCAAATTAACAAGAGGACACGTAACCTTTACTTTTCTGTGGAGCACAAGTGGACAGAAGCAGAGACTTCCCACTGACAGAAAGGACGAACTACTCTCGTACTCTTGGATAACTACGATAGGGTTGTTGCTGTTAAAAAAATAACAAAGAACAGTTAAAAAATAAATGAACCAATGTTAGTTAACATAGGATTCCTCCACAGCACTTCCTGGCAATATTATTACAAAGAAAAAAACAGAGTAAAATCACTATTCAGCTATCACCAAAAACAATTCATGTCATGCCTTCAAAATCCCAGATAATCATACAAGGCTGGTTCTGTAAGAGGAACTTCCTTATCTTTTCAAAATACATTTGACGGCAGTACAGAATCGGGCATGCAGATCTGTTCTCCAAAAGATAATCTCCCCAAAAGATAATATGGAACATCGTTAATAACATGCCAGGGAAGTCAGCATTATGTGGACAACACCTATTTCAGTGCACTATTGAAAATAATTATAGTTAAAAAAAAACACCAAACCACCAGTTGTATAGCAACAGTTATAGAAATCGTGGATTTAATTTAAGATTACACGTCTAAAAAACCATACATTTTAGGACAGACATAAAAAGTTGCCTTTTAAAATAAAGAAGGGTAGTATATTCTGGTTTTATGATAGCTGGGTGAGAGGTGACAACAGTGTGAGATCTATTTGGTCTAAGTCTTAGCTGAGGATTTTCTCTATTTTTAGCAACAGTAACAATAGCAAGTGGATGAAGAATTGCAGATTTGCATTACACTACAGCACAAGCTTGCCACACCTTTCTATGAATTGCCTAGTCTTCCTTTCATCTGGCCATGCCAAATGCGAGTTAGCTCACATGGATGTTTTAACCCAATTCAACCTTAAAGGTTTTGTTTTCAAAGAAAAATATATATTTCTAAGCACTAATACATGGAGAAGAGGGGAAAGTACAATTTATCACATCAGAGCACCTAAATAGGTAGTTGGGCTATAAATCTGTAAATCTAACTAGGGCTATAAATTTGGAAATCTAGCTAAATATGTCAATTTAGTTTGACATATCCATTTCTTTATGACAAATCAAAGGAACAGTTCATACCTTACATGACTTATGTTTCAATATTTAGACATGTGCAAAACTTACCGAGTCACAGATACACATAAAAAGAAGGACCAGCTGAGAGAAAGCTGGCACATTTGGGGAAGGTGCCTGCCTCTGAAAAGCAGCAGAAACGAAGCAAAAAAAAACCCCACAAACCACCCTAGAAATAAAGGAATCCCAAAGGCACTGTTAAAACTTGCATGCCTGTAACTAATCCGTGTGTGAAGCTTGAAAATTAAATTCCAGGACAATGCATGAAAATTAGGAGAAGAACCTTTTCAGACCAGAGCAACAGCTACCTTGCCTTCCTGGCCACTGCATTTTAAGCAAGTCTCCCAGAGATCAAAACAGTGCTGCAGTCAGATTTCCCTGCCCAAAAAATCTTTGCACAGCTACTCATCACCTCCACACTGTACTAGGACATGAGCGTGAAGGGGTTGGCAGCGAAAGTATGTGCTGTACCCTCTGCTTTTTCACCTGAAATAAAGTCAGGTTCCATTTCAGAATACCAAGCTCCTCTCAGCTGATGTATAAAATCTGCTGCTAAGATAGGGGACTCTGTCGATAATCAAATTAGACATGAATAGGGGGAGGGACATTTCCTTCTGCTATACCCAGATTTGCCAAATTTAGGTATATTTGTGACATTTTAGACAGTTAGAGCCATCCATCAGCATCTCTGTCACTAGCTTGGGGTTTGCAAAAATGGAAACAAGATGTTGCCTTGGAATGCAGCTTTGCAAAATTCTGCAGAATAAAAAACATCTCACTAGAAGTCTAAGTTTCTGCGTGCAACTAGAAGCTACTACTGTAACATGATCAGTAAGACAGGTGCTGCATTAAATGACCATATGAAAGGCCATTTAATAAAATGTTAATAGTACGATTCTGAACCTGCTCAGATTAACTTCCTTGTTATTTACACAGAACGTCGTTAGGCTATCAAAACATACCACGCTGTAGCCCAGAAAAACAAGCAGTGTGCTAGTGGGTGGAAGGAATCAGCATTCTGGTGCCGTAATAAAGGTTTCTTTCTCCAATGGTAATCAACTCTGCATAATTAAAATAGCTCAGACTGCTGAACTAATTTTCAGACTGGAGGTTTCTTCCTGTAGCAACACTTACACACAAAGTTTCTACTGCGGCTGAATTTAATCGTGAGTCTAATTACAATTTTAATGAATATCTTCAACACTGCATGTAAACTTGCAGTTCATAGTCTTGCTATGAGAGCATTTTTAGAAGCTTTCTGCATTTAATATAAAGGATTGTTCAGATAGATGCTCGTTGTAAAGCAGTATTTTTTAAAAGAAAACTTAAACTATATTTGTTCAAATTGAAGTAATGTTTAATGTTGGTTTAAAATAACTGTGAGTTTTAGTATGCATATTTCAGAATATTTTTACTGTACATTTAATTAAGCACAAGTATTTGGCCTATTTCTAACCGAGTTCTAACTTCAGCACGGTCCAAACCATATCTGTTGAACTTCCCTTCCTCCCTTTCACTCATTTTTGTAAACACTTAAGGCTTATTTGTAGATTTTCTCACCAAAATGCAAAAACTAATACAGGAAATGCTTTGTTTGCGCACAGGAGAGAAGTCAGATTTAATAGTCAAGGCCTAAATCCTTCACCAATAAAATACCAATTCCATCTGAATAGTCTGATTTTTTCATGTTGTTCTAACATAGAGAACTAAAAATTCTGTAGTAGCCTCACAAAAAACAGAAGCTTTTCGATTAAACATGAAAACTGACTGTGCACCATAGAGTTTCTTCTTCTTCTGCATACAGTTCAGTTTATTTTACACTTCCCTCAAATTTGCAATGGCCAGACTGATGTACCATTTACATTACAGCTGCACAGGCTGCTGACAAAATAAAAGTGGCCTGGTATTCCAGCAGTTTTGCAGATTACTTTTCTAGGTCCTAGGCAGATGTGATAGACTCAAAATGACAGGATATGAGCATTCTGTATCAGTTAGCGATGTATTCCTCAGTACTGCAATTGTCAATGCAGAACAAACATTTTTATGTTCCAGAGTTATACTTCAGTTAAGATTTCTATGAGGAAGCCTACTCAGATGTGCTGAAGGTTCCCATGGCTGAGATTTTTCCTTCTCCCCATTTCACTCTATATTTCAATTGAGAAAACGTCTGTTTTACCTGCCTTACAATTTAAATCTAGCAGGAACATCTTCAATCACTGAGTCTTATTCCCTGCTTCTATATAACAACAGTATATAATCACTTTCATAAATTTATAAAACTTGATGTTGAAACCAATTAGTTTTTTCCCCACTAGTCCTACTGGGAGGCTATTCAAGACTCTGAGTCACGGATTAGAAATCCCCCTTGAGCGTTCCCTGCTAAGTTTCTGTGCAGGAGGGTTTCTCCTCCAAACTCTGTCTCGTTGTCCCCTGCTGTGATGCTGGCAACTTCTGCACTCACGGTTCAACACGGAGGCTTCTCTCTTCAGCCCCAGGAATCCCCCACGCCAGATAATACCACTTAGACCTCCAGCCAGCTGTGTCTCACATGTGGCCCTAGAAACAGGCTGCAAAACGATGAAGCAGATGGGGTGCTGCGTTCAAATGAGCCTATGAGAAATGCTGCTTTTCCCAGCGGCAACTGCAGATCACAGCTCCCACCACCATGCTCTGAGTATCAACTTAAGTTGAGAGATCTGCTATTTAAGGAGAGAAAAGGATTCAAAACCCTAAACAGAGTATATATTTCATGGTAGATTTTGAAAGTGTTTCAGAATAAAAACAGTTTTCATTATTTGTTTTGATTTTCCTTGCTTCAGTTCAAATGCCCATCTAAACACACCAGGTTTGATCACTCTGTTGTTTTTTTTTCCTAAGACTTGCATTTAATTTCATGAAAAGAACAGCAAAAACTTGCTTTTTAAAATTTAGAAGTGTATTCAGAAGCAGTGGAACTCTTAAACCTGTACATTTAAAGGATAAATTCAGCCATGTTTGAGTAGATACATGAATGCTTGGAGAAAACATGTTGGTTTTTAATCTATTTTTCTTTGTGCTGGAAATCATCACCACAATATGGGATCATGTATATCTTCAGCTGTGCTGTAAGGATCAGGGACAAGAAAGGGGAAGATTTTGTGTTTCTCTGAGTCTTCTAAACATGCCTTAACAGATAAATATCTCCAGCCTAAGAGGTAATACAGGTAATAATTTGCCTTTACTCTCTGTGTGGAGGCCGTTTTCCTACTGATGAAGTACCAACACAAAAATACTGTGCTGAGTTTAAAAAGAAAAAAAAGCTCAAAACAAAGAAAAATAAACCTTCTGAGGAATTTATGGTTGTTAACTAGGCTTATCATAGAATCATAGAATGGCCTAGGCTGGAAGGAACCTTAGAGATCATTTAATCCAACCTCCCTGTCATGGGCAGGGACACCTCTGAACTAGATCAGGCAACACATGGGGACCAAACAGGGCTTGTGACAGTCCACAGTAACTCAATGAAGAGGTGATGCTGCAATGGGAGGCACACCCAGCCAAACTGCAGTCAGTGAGGAAGTATCTTGTACCTACAAACCCCTGTACCTACAATACTGTCTAGCAGATGCACCTGTAACCGAAACACAGGATGGGGCAGGTCTCTAGGTGGGATTTCAAAGTTAGTCTACACTGACCTAACTGCAAACCAGTGCAGAAAGGTGCGGTTGTGTATCACTTGTTCCTTCCCTGAGTCCATGTTACCACCTCTTCCTTCTACCTATTCACACAATCTCACTCATCTAACAGAAAAATGTAAACTTCTTATTTATGTTTCAGTCAGACCAGCAAGCAGGTCTGGCTGACTGGGTAGCTGTGTGCTCTTATACGGCAGGATAGCTGCAGACCTATCCAGTCCAGCATGAAGGATAGGGACAAAGACTTCTCTGAAGGTGGCAACTTCTTGCAGTTAAATCTGCTCAGATTGCTGTGACACCTTGCACTATGCCCAGAAATGTGACTGTGATTTCAGGCTAGTAACTGATGCAACAATGACATTTTTGTTTTTTAAAGTATGCAAGCAGCAGAAGAATGAAGTAACTAAAAGCATAATGAGAGCTGGGAATGCCTACAAAAGGAAAAACCTCAGGAAGTTTACACAGCACTTCAGATGTACTTGTAAAGAACAGGAGCCAAAAAAATAAGAAGATAAACAGGAGATGGTCTGATTTTTCACATAGTGCTGGCTGATTCAGAGCACAAATGTTTAATAGTTTTCAGCTATCTTACATGTAGAAGTCTAACTATGAAACTGTACCAGAAATTCGAGGAGCACTGCATTCCTTGTAAAAATGAAACACATGAAGTATGTGCTTTTAATCAGGCTACAGAAGAATGTGAAATTACAGAGGGGGTTGTGATCAATCTAAGCCAATTTTGCAAGTCTAACTAGGACCAGATATGAGATAAGATTGTAATTGAGATCTGGAAGAAAACCTGAGTGTTCACTGGAAAATGCAGAATTAACCCTGAACTATGCAATTAGAATTTACAACAAAATCGTAGTTGTTCAATACATAATGAAGATTATAGGATTATGAAAGGCAAGTAATTCTCTGACCCTGAAGCCATGACTAAGGACAGACAACAGAAGAAAGACGTCATGAAAAAGATTAGGGGGGAGTTTCAAAGTTTGTACCCTTAATGGAAATTAATCTAAGCTGCAACAACAGAAAGAGGTAAGAAAAGAAATTAAATAAATCAAATGCATTTTATCACTTCACAGTACCTTGCAAGCTCCAGCAACACAGGCTGCTGACAAGAACACAATCACCTCTTTCAGCAGAGTGCCTCAATACAGGTGAATAGTCTATAACCGAATTTCAATCAGGCAGGACGTTCCTTTCTTGTACATCAGCCCGGACCATGCACCAGGGACCAGTTAGGAATAGATACTAGAACATAAACGGGTGAAAAATTCAACCTATAGGGATGACTGTTCCCTCTGGGGAGCAAACTAAGCACATAGGTAAGAAAGAATCTGTAATAACACCAGTGAAAAAGAAGTAATTGTGATCATGTTAAAAACTCATCCTACATTCAGCCTCATCAAGTAGATTGGGCAAAATGATTAAGGAAGAGTCTGAGTCAATCTTCTGGGGACAAAGTTCACCCCAGGAAAAAAAATATAGCTAATTCCATTCCCTGTAGAGATGTTGCTCTTACCTTATGACAGAAGCCAAAAGAGAAGCCCAAGAGACATGTTGTTCTGGGCGTACAAGAGAAACAGATAATGCAGTGAGCATACACTGTGCATTGTTTTAAAAATGGAAGAAATAAAAGAGAGAGGGATATCTAGATCATACTTTATTTACAGCTAAGTTACATAGCAAGGAGCAGGTATGTAAAAACAGCATTTTTACTCCCTACTGAACAAGAAAAACTGGTGGAAGGGATGGAATATAATGTATTTGAAATATTTTTTTTGTATGATGTGAGAGGTCGTCATAATAAGTAATGTATGAAAAAAGTTCATATCCATGTGTAACAAAAAGAACAAACACAATCATCTTTTTGTACTCGTATGTGAATCCCAGTCAACATTCAGTTATATCTGAAAACACAGAAGTTTAGTTATATAAAATATACTTAGGTTTATTTGGAATGCCTTTTAAACTGGGGAAAAACAGCAGAAAGAGTATGACTATTTTTAGGGAAATTTGTGTCTAAGCTACAACTAAGGCAAAGCAAAATGATGGAAATATAACTTCCATATAACAAAAACAACAAATTGGAAAAGCATTAACTTCGAAAAGCACATAAGCAAATTGGGGTAAGGTGAACAGTCCATAGGGAAAACTGTTTTATGTAATACTTTTAAATGTTCAGATAAAAACATCTCACACTTCCTTTTGTTTCTTCCAAGTCCCCTTGCTAGGGTTTGCTGGAAAGAATTGTGGAGCACGGCTGATTCTGGCTCAGGTTTTCGGGATAGATCACTGGAGGCTTTCTAAATTGGTCGGCAGCACATTTTGCCAGCACTCATCTCAAACTTCCCTAGCTTTCTCCAGGGTGCAGAGTAAGTTGGATCAGGTTTCATGTTTAAATTAATTTGGAATTGCTTCTTCTAAAAGTAACCGGAGTTCATAAGTTTTTCTGCTTTCCTTTGCTGGAGATGAAATATTACTTTCTGCCACCACAGTATTTAGAGTCAGAGACTCCAGCATTTCAGCCTACCTACTTTTTTTCTTGCCTTCTACCACAATTCATTTGTGTTCAGTTCTAAATTTTTCTTAACCAAGTACAGTTCTATTCCTGTCAGATTTACCCAGTTCTGAGATCCCATCTGCTTGGCTATATATTCTCTAACAGATTCTGTTTGCTATATGCTGACCTAATTCAAAGTTACATTTGCTCATTGACTGTTCTGTACTCCACTTTCTCCCATGTTTATTTCACTAGAAAATTGTATGGGTTTGCAGTTAGGTTTTTCACCCATGGCATTTTTATAGATTAGAAACAATACAAATTCAAGTATTGATCCCCACGGACCCCATTTAATACTTTACCAAAATTGAAATAGCTGCACTTACAATCACTTTTTATTCCATATGTGTAACCACTGAGCTATTCATCTGATTTCATATTACTTCATCTCTTTAATCCTTGAATCTCTATAGTGTGGGCAGTCTTGTAACAATGCTTGCTGCTTAAATATACCACATTATACCCCTGTGGTGTACATCTTAAGTACACTAGGTATACAAGTCTAACATTACACCTATTACACATTGGACCACTTAATGATTTTCCTTTTGCTTATACCCCTGCTTTGTTTATCAGAAAATGAAACTATTCTGTTCTTGCAATGGTAACTTTGTTGTTCTTACAGGAAAAAATGCAATGATCAAGACTTACTGCCATTTTTTGGCTATTCTCTTTGCGGGTTTGGTTGCTCTAGCTAGTACACCTAAAAGTGTCATAAAAAAAAATGACCCACATACAGATCTTAAGGTCCTCTGAGCTGCATCTCCTTTTTGAAAGCTCTACCATTGCCTATGAAATTGGGAAGTTTTAGCGGGCATTAACAAAAAACTTAGGCAGAGAAAGATCTCCTACCATGTAAAGGCTCCAAAACTCCACAACAATTCTTGGGCAAGCTAAGGTAAAGACAAGCTAGCCTCACAATGAGAAGAAAAGCCCCAAACCTAGCAAAAATAGAACAGGTTGCATAGAGAGGTGGTGGAAGCTTCATCCCTGGAGGCATTCAAGGTCAGGCTGGACAGAGCTCTGAGCACCCTGATCTAGTTAAAGATGTCCCTGCTCACTGCAGCGGGTTGGAGTAGATGACCTTTAAATGTCTCTTACAGCCCAACGCATTCTATGATTCTACAAAAAAATTCCATGCTGACTGGGGGAATGGAAAGGAATTTATGGCAAGGCAAGCAGAGAAGCAGATCTGATGCATGAGCTTTGTGTAGTCCTCTCCAAAACAACCTTCCAGAAGCTGACACTTCTCATTGAAGGGGAGACTATAAGAGACAGCATAAGCAGCTCAGCATTTTAAGGTTGTCTTCTCACCTTTATCTGGTTCTTGCTGAGGAAAGAAAGTCCTTATTCCTGCCCTCTCTGACATCAGGCTTTGTGGAGAAGTTGGGGATCCTAACCACTTCTTGAAAGCTTTTCACGGAATTGGAAAAATTCCGAGCCCAGAAGAAAAAAAACCAACAAAACTAAAACCTGTAATTCTGAAACAGGGAGATTAATATACTGGAGAGGGAAACGTAAGGACTTCTGGATCTAGAGATGGAACTGATACGGGCAGTTTTTCTATAATAAGAGAAGCTTTAGTCCTCTTAGAATGGGCACTAGGATTGAGGACAGGCAGATGTCAATTTTGTTGCAATGATCAGAAGTCTGGGAGTGGCACAGAGTTAATTATAATTTTGGAAGCCTCACATAATCAAGCAGATCAAAACAACTGAAAACCCTGTCAGACCAACAATTTGAAGCTAGACAGGGATATTCAAAATCAAAAGGCACAGCAGAATAAGGCAATATATCTAAACATTTCAAGCACATACACATAAATTCCTATTGTCATGTATAAATGGATATACATATACACACACTGGCTTAATCTCATGGCTCTGGAGGTCTGCCTCAAGATGTTTAATTTCTACTTTTGGCTATCCTGCACTTCTAAGGGGGTAATTTGTTAAATGAATATGAAGTTACTTGTTACTCTGCTAAAGGATCAGCTGTAGAGTTCAATGGAACTAGATAGGACCTTCTTCCTTCTCTGAAACACAACTCAGAAGCCTGGTCCTATTATTCTAAATGTGGCATTAGATAATTATGTAATATTTTTTTCTATCTTTATCTGATACACCATCTGATGCATACCCACCCGTGACCACTTCCAAATCCTATTCACAGCTGAGGAGAAAACTAGAGTCCATCCTGCCCATTTGATATCTTTTCAAATAAATATCTTTGCTTTTTTCCATGCTATTGCCCACACTTGGAGCAGTGCCCTTAAGCACTGGATATATAAATTGCTTTATTATCCTTTTTCGAACTTTCTTTGCATTAAAACTTGTGCTAAGGTGGGATGGGGAGGAAAGGATAACAGGAGGAAAAAGCAAATCCAACTCACGTTAACTTCTGCAGAGCTGCAGATGAGGCCTGAGGTTACCAGTGAAGAAAAATTTTGCTGCAGTTCAGCACGTTGAAGGATTCTTTTTTCCTCCATCCATAAAATAATTCTACATTAAGTTTAACTATAAAGTCACGACCCTGAAGAAAGGACTTGGCTCTAAGCCAAGTGTTTTTCATATTCAGTTTCACTCTACTGGTATAAAATATTTAAGAAAACGTAATTCTGCTTAAAATAATTCTATAAAAAAGTCATCACTTTCTTGTCTCTTTCATATGTATCAGAGTCAGACATTTCAAAATTATTTCATCCAGCACAAGGCTTCAGACTCCCTTACACTTTAAGTGATCAGTACTTGTGAAAGCCTACAGAGTTAATACTGAAAGGCAAGCCAACAAAAAAGAATAGAACTTCTTACTCAATGCATTAAAAACCCTCTCCCTCTGATCTGGTTGTTTGTACTGTCACCAGCCATTGGAGAATGTGAATGTTTCTACATAAAACAGATTAGCATTAATGAAGTCTCTGGTAAACCATGTGGAATTTCTGGTCCTTCTGTCTGTTGAGGCTGTGGGAAAGCTCTGCTCTAGTTGAGATTTTAGAAAATTATGATTATTTAAGAAGTGTGAGTGCTGTGAGTGACATTCTAGTTTTGATGGAAAGACTTTATCAGATGGAGAGGGTTTAATGCCTTTCTTAAAGATGGTCAGAGTTTCAATTCACTTAATCTCCTCTGGAAGTTCATTCCACAGCCAAGACCTTTTATCCCCAGCCTTTACATGTACTTCTGCATCAGATTTATGATGCATTAAAAAAAAAAAAAAAAAGGAGAAAAGAGGCACTGCAACTTTGAATCTCTAAAAAGTAAACTATGCTTTAGCTAAGCACAAAACATTGTAGGTTTTATAGTTAAGAAAACTGTTCCTGTTAACCAGTAGAATTAATTTCATTTATTGAAGTATTTAATTTTTTTAATAAAGAGTTTTTTATAAACTTATTTTTTTTGCCTAAATAGGTTTTATAATACATGCATCCTGAATACTTGGGCACATCAGATCCTTCTTTTCAAATAGGTATTTCCGAAATGTGTAAGATATACATGGCAGGCAACCAAACTACGCTCGCATTTATAAAAGACCTTTAACAGTGCTGCCCTGAATATGCAGCTGTGGAAGATGCCCGCAAAAAGTTTGTTTTTCCTTCGGTAACAGTCACAATGTTTGGGCCGTTCCCCAAAGTGGTACTACAAATTCTACCATATGGCTGCCCAGCTGTGCACAGCTGTGAAACTCAAAGTCACAGGATGGATTTTGTTGGGGTTTTTTTGTCTGTTTAGGTTTTGGAGTTTTGTCTGCATCACTAAGGAAGCTCATTGATTTCCCACAGGCTGGCTACAGCAGAACCTGTTTTCTCCTGCTCAGTCTATTTTAGGGAGGTCAGTGAAACCACCTTATGTCTGTTTTAAACAGGGAAGGAGAAAGAAATTTGAATATGCTTCTAAGTCCAATATTTTTTATTTAACAGGAACCAAAAGGATCAAGAGAATGCTCATCTCCTGATGTCACCAGGCACCAGTAATGCCTCCTTTTTATGAAGTGAATTAAGAAGTCAGTATATATATATCAAGTGAACTTAGTAGAACAGGAATTTCCTTTTGGTTTCTGTGAAGAAGAACAAGAACAAGATCATCTACGCCTCCAAAAAAGGTCACAAAGAAATCCTTTCAGTTCCACACAGGTTCCTGAAAAATCAAGTTCCCTGTTATGTGGAACAAAGACAATGAAGCAGATTACTGCAGGGAAGCAAACAATTTCCTGGCACATAGAGCCCCGCTGGTGGTCTTCCTTCCTTTCATGTCCCACTCAGAACTTTACAACCTCTGTTTTGTCAGCAAAAAACCCCTGTCCCATACAGCCCTCAGGTATAGCCCTCTGATGCTTCAGGGCCAGAATGAACACCCACGTCCATTCAGAGAGACTGATCTCATGGCAGTCCTCTTTATTAGGGTTCTCACTTTTAGAAATGTTCAAAAAAAATAAAAGCCCACTTCATTCTTTGAAATTAATTAACCTTTTGGAGAAAAATCATGCTTTATTTCATAAGGTCAACAGATAAAGGATGAGTGCTTTGTCTTCAGCTCACCAGGCAATACACACTCCTGAGACTGCAGTGTATTGAGTCAAGTCCAGGGTAAGTTTTAGTCATTTTCAAACACAGTTCACTTTGCTGCAGCAAATTGTAACATTTTTATTTTTTACTACAATACTTCCTGTCCAGACTACGTTATAGGGTCAAGCACAAAAACTTTTTAACGTATGCCAAGGCATTTTGTAACATTAACATTTGGTAGGACCATCTACTAACGTTTCTTGTTTCTTCTGCTGAGACAAAACTGGCCGAGACACCACTGATACCATGAATGTAAATGGGGGAAATGTGTGGCTCATAAAATCACATAAGCAACAGTAGCTTTGACTTTCAGGTAAAAAGTAAAGGTGTATCTCTGTACTGAAATTTTGTAAACAATTACTTTTCATACATATTTTTCTGTTTTGAGAGTTTTTAGCCCCTGTTGTTACAGGACAAATACACCCAGCATTAGTAAATACTACAGGCATATCAATTTAACTGTTACTTCTTCCTTTTTATTTTAGTTTCTCTTTAGTTTTTCCTCTTTTTGGAAAAAAATAGACTACAAACTCTGCTACTTTGGTCTTTTTTTAGAGGGCCTTTCTTTGCTCTATTTTAAGCATATTGGCACTCACAACAACCATTCAGTGAACCTGTTCCTTGCATTTTACAGCCAACAACTGAGTTGTTAGCTGAGGACACTGAAGCTTCCTTAATAAATGAAGGTTTACCCATCCAAGTCAATTACTTGAAGATATTTTTTTCAGCCTAGTTAAATGCTAGACTATCATTTCCAGACCGAAACTACTTGTGTCCCAAAAGGAGACAAGCCTTTTCTGATATTAACCACCATAATGTCAATCCCTACATTTATTCATGTGATTCTTAGTCAAACTGACGTTTATCTGTTCTTGTTCTTGATCAGATTATTAACCCCGCCTCCACCTTGAGTCAATCTCATTTATATCAATGGCATTATCTTCACAGAAAGGCAAAATGCATGAAGTACAAGGGATCTACAAGCTGATGAGTTAGCAGTAAGGTTATTAGCACCCAGAGCACTGACAGTTCTGATTTCTGCATTATTTTGGGTCTTCCTTATTTTCTTTCTTCCATTTTAGCCATTTAATCAGCCTTCAGCTGTGGTACATTTTCTTCTTTTAAGATTTGCTTGATAGAGTAGCTTTGGAAGAAAATTTTTTATTAACATTTCACAGCAATTTTGTTTTATCTTTAGTTTATGGTTCAGTATAAATTAATCCTTGGTTAAGGCACTCTGTGTGGCTCCATGGGGCGTTCTGACATGCCTAACATATTAATGGTTCAAAATTACCAGTCATCTCCTTTCTCTTTTCTTTGGTTTATCTCTCTGTGTCACATTTTAAATAAAAAAGGCTCTTTCAGGATAAAGTCTAAGCCTGTGCCAAGAAAAACATGGTCCCAGGCACTAGAAACATTTACAGATGTTACACTATGTTCCAGGAAGTTCTGTGCGGGAGCCCTTTGAAATTAACAGGTTACATCCTACTACTGTTTGATGGATATTCCTGTCTTTTTTGCAACAAATTATTTAACACAACCGTTTTTATACATTTGTTATTCAGCAAGACTTAGCAGCAAAAATATGGTTTGAATCTTTGAAACTTTAGACTGCATAATAGACATTCAGGATGAAAATCATTCAGCAGTGACTAGTTTTTGAATTGCTTATGTTAACTATATAAAGTAAAAAATTCTGTCTCCATAGTAATACATGCAGACTTCTCTCCAAGACAAAGATGATTTTAGTGGTGGCAAAAAACAAATGTAGACTTAGATTCAGATTTTCATATTTCCTGTTTTCTTTCTGTTTTAGAAGGGGGGGGGAAGGGGAAATTGTATTTTCTCAGATTTTCTTCGCTAGTCCAAACAAGCAAATGTCTTGAAACTCCAATATGTTGTAGAATTATCTTTTTCTCCATTCATAAGAAGAATAGGTGTTCACTGAAACTACATTGGTTTTTGACTTAATTTCCACCCACTGGGTGAGGAGTTTATATTTCACCTTCTAGAATAATGGTGAAAAGCACTTAGAGCAGAGCTCCATCTCATCCTCTCAGTATTCTGCCCATAGCCAACAGCATGAAAATGGGTCGTGTTACTTTCCTGGGATACTCTTGAGCATTAGCTACTGAGAGACAGAGGTACCTGTGACACTAATGTAGTAGTAAAATCTGATAAATGAATGCACAAGGTGCTTCACTGACAAGTAAGTTTCATCCTCAAGCATGAAAACAATGTCTGAGGGAAACTTTACTATAAATGAGGGGGCAGGAGAAAGGAAAAGCGTTGAAGCCGATCTTGCCTTTGAGCTACGCTGACCAGTAGATCAATAGCTATCATTAGTAGAGGTCCCTTAAAGGAAGCTTCCTGCCACAGTGCTGACATTTAACCTGTGTCGAGTGGCACCATGTGTACATGCGGAGAACTTCAAGTTTAGAATTAGAAGAGGTAGAAAACGAAAGGAGATACCTAAAGATAAACAACCAACTATTTGTCAGAATTTTGAGTTGTTGTTGAGTTTCAGACAAAAGCAACCTCTTGTTACAACAAACCAGTGAAGGTAGAGCTAATTTTAATACTAAATTTTTAATGTTTCAGTTGTTTATGTGTACTTGGGATCACTGGAACAGAGAAAATAGCACACATCTCTGTAAACCCCATTACCAGTTGAAGGCATGTCATACTCATCTGAATAATGTTAAATTGCTGTTAAATCTCATTTTATTCCAAACAGGTTGTCATTTCAACTAATTTAACTAAATTCCAGTAAATTTCCCTATATTCTGTTGCCTGCCTCAAATGACAACCCTCTCTAAAAGAGTCTGTATTTTTATCATTGTTGTATGATCACAAAATACTGAACATACAAATAGCATACACATGTCCACGGAATTAGTAACGAGATCCAACCAATTTTCAAGGCTATTATCTGCATATAGATACAAAGTGCTTTTGTCTCCAAAGGCACCGAAGAAGTAAAACCAGACCGTACCTGAATGCCAGATGACTTCACATATAGCAGCACTGTCTGAAAAACCCTCTGGAGAAATGAATTTCTGATAGTTTCGTCACTGGCAATCATCATAATAAAAGACAATCCCCTTACTCCAAGAAATAGACAAGAAAAAATTGGAAGAATAGAACAAGTCACAAAAGTTGAATGTGTAGAATTAGCTAGGACAGAGTCTATCAGATTCTATTCTAATGCCACGGTCATGAATACTCAGATAACACTACACGTACAAGCAGTGTGCTAACACATATTGTTACTGATTCTTGTTTAAGGACCATCTTCGCTCATCTAAGCAGCAAAGTTTAGGAACATCTGACTTGAAAGTGCACAAATAGAGAAGACAATTTTTACTCTAAATTCAAACTTTTTTTCTAAAAGAATGTCAAACACAAAAAAACTTGGCTTCCATATTCTCTCTCAGAATCACCCCCACTTTCAGACAGTAGTCCTTTGCTATATGAGGCATAATATAAAGTGCCTGCTGTGTGCAAAATGAAAGGGCAAACTCTCACTGAAGTCTGCAAAAGAAAGTCTACAGAAGATAGAATAATTTCAAGCAAATTACAGATCTGTGATATTCTCCATTTAGAATGAAGAAGAATAAGCTTTATGTGTATTTTGCTATTTGTTTCTGATGAAAAACTAGCCAAGAAGTCTTTGTCTTGAGCAAATGAATACAAATTTCCTCACATATCAGGAAAGTCCATAATCTTGTAAAATTATCTTCCTACCATGCTGTGCCTGATGGGAACAGGATAATAAAAAGTTCTTAATCTCTCTTCAGAGAAGATCCTACACAGTTAGGTCTCTAACCTCTATTTAGCTCCACCCACACTGGCAGCAACACCTTGTCCCTTTATCACCTTGTCCCTTTGTTTCCATTGCCCACCTGCACTCACTCAGCAATCACTGACAACCTCATCTTTATCTTTTAAATCCTTTCTTCTCAGTGCAGAAAAACAGCCCAGAAACTATTAGTAATCCCGGCAAATCAGTTAGCAAGCTCCAAACCCATCTTTTTATTCCAATGGAAGGATGGATTTGCTTTGATCTGTTCAGGTGCACACTAAGATTTTTCTGAGCGCAACAGCAACATCATCTTGCTCATACGGCCCCTGAAATAAATCATAAAAGAAACTGATGATACATTACCACCTTTTTTTATGCTCTCATCCTCATCAGAATTTGTTCATGGTGTAACTTTGTACTTCTGGTGACTGCTAAACAGTTAAGATGAAAAGCAATGCAATGAGAAATAACTGCTGCATCTGATGAGAGATTACCTTAACACGGCCCTTCTCCTCATTTTCTTTTTTCTCCTTCACACCCTGCCCATCCCACAGACATTTAATGCCCGGTAACAAAAGCAGTGCTCTTTGTTTTGTTCAGACTTATTAGGAGATCCACTTAAAAAGAAGAATCTAACCACCCTTCCAGGGGCTCTTTGGTGGGACTGCTCTGACGTCTCATGCTTTCAAAAAACCGTTCTCAATTCTCAAGCTACATCCTTCAGCTACCCCAACTCCCATGGATCTGAGCTCCCAAGAATCACGCTGAGCTATCACAGTTCCTCAAGAGCCTGGGTAGAAGCAGCCAAGACTAATCTAGAACCAAATAAAGACAAAATATATAAATATTACTTTAGATTAGAAGTATGTCTTTTCCTAAGTGGCTTTAAAGTTTAATGCGTATGGGTTTACCAAATTACAAGTTTAGGATTTTATTTTTTTCTTCTTCCTGAAACATGTGGGTGTGTTTCAGCCAATCTTTCTGATGCAATCATGAGAAAGCAATACGTCCCAGGAATTTAAGATAAATGTAGTGAGATTCATATGAAAGCTTCTGGAGATGACAAAACTAGCAGACTTGGAGAGAAGTCCACTTGAGAGTAGCTATAATTTATGTGAATTTAAAGTTCTCAGAAAAAGGAATAAATACTTTTGATTTTTTAAAATAAATCAGAAAAAGACGATGAAGACAAATTTTTGTTTCATTTTTATCTGTAAATAATTGTAACTTTCTGACTGTAGGCTATGAGCACAGAATGTATATCTTTAGCAAGATATTTGGAGGTAAGAATCAGCACCATCTTTCTTCCATACTCTTCCCCTATCCCCTCTTTCTCTTTTTAATGCTTCCTTTGGGACACGCAGAAGAGATATTCATTGTGTTGAGAAAAAAAGGAAAGCTTCAAAATATAAAAACTAATTTTACTAGAAAGTTAATGACTGCATCATAACCCAGATTTTTCTATGGCTATTGCATTAGGGAGAAAGAGTTATGAAACTTCATGGCTTTATACATTTTGTTGAGTTTGCAATCCTGGCTGAAGGAGAGAGCAAATTCTCAGGTGCTAAACATCAAATTGCTTATTGGAACAGCTGCTGCATTGAGCTGAGTAAGCAGGACATGCAAGGATGGTATTTTCTAGGCTAGTCTTTGACCAGCCTCAGTGTTAACACAAATTAAAAAGAGTATCTTACAGTTAGAATAGTGTTAGTGTTATTTTCCTTCCACTAAATGTACAGACACAAGTGTTATTTTTGCATCTCTTGCTCTCGGTTCAACTCTTTCCAACTCACATTGATTAGGCTCTGCATTTTATGTCTCTTATTCTCCAAGCTGTAAAACCTATGAGGAGTTTGTTTTGTGTTTGCTTTTGTTTTGGAGGTGTGGTGTGATGTCATTGAATGAACATTGCCTCAAATAGGGCACTAGAAGCACAAATTTTCTCCCTTCTGAGGACCAGTACAATGCACTGGGGCAGTTAAGGTTAGGAAACAGCATACTGTCTTCTTCTTCTTCCAAAGAAATTCTTATACTTCCACTAGCACAGGAAATCCTCTAAAGTACAGATTTTGTTCTTTCAATAGATTACAAAGAAAAATGGTCACTGATTTTACAGCGGTGGGCAGAGAATGTTAAATAACATAAAATAATCCTGATTGGAATGTAGATTATTCAAGATGCAGACTCTTTAGCTTCCATATGGGTTCTTTTGTTGACTTAGATGATGAATTGAAACCATTTACTTGGGAGCAGGAAAGGCTGAGCAACCATTAGGTGCTTCGTGATAGAAACAAGATTAATATTATGGCAAACAGCCTATTTTGGCTGTCAAGGTGGAAGCAGAGGAATGCTGGAGCACCTCTCACTGCAGACACTCTACAATGACAAGTTTGCAAGCAGGTAGGAGTGTCTGAAGTAAAAGCCATGATTCTGCAGAACAGGCTCCATCAGACCTGCATTAACACGCCTCCCCACCCCCCCTTCTCACTTTCAGGCTTTATTTCCTTAACCTTCAATTTCACTCTTAGTGTTTCTGCACTTTTTTTTCCCCCTCACTCGACTGAAGTAGGGGTTCAGCTCCTGCTGAGGAATAAAAGGTGCCACTCCCGAAATCTCCTGCCCACTTTGAATATCTTACCAAGAAAGTCAGCTTCTCTTTCCAGCAGGTTCCAATTGACATTAGAAGCCTGCAGGAAATGGGCACATTGCAGCACCTGATTAAAGTCTTTCATTGCTCAGATTAATGCAAGGTCAGCTGGTGAAAAACAAAATCTTTAATAGGAAGCAAGCTGAAACAAAAACTAAAAAGCCTACTCACTTAAAACCCAAGCAGAAACCCAAATACTCTAATCTTGAAAAAGAAACCCTAACAATTTTATAGATGCTTTTGAAAACTCTCCTAAAATGTACTTCTTCCCCAACAGCAAAAGGTTGTCCATATTCTAACTACAAATCTCTATGTTTCAATAATTAGTAGGGGATAATTATGTGGAGAACAAAAGGCAGCTTCCACACTTTTCCATCCCAAATAATAAGCAAGTACAAAACCACTAGAAGTTTGATTTATGAAAATCCAGAAGACACATTCTAGGACATATCCAGACTATAGTTAGACCTTCCCTCTTCACTAGCACAGTCAGAACTTTTCACGTTTTCTGAATCACTGCTTCCCACTAATTTTTATCACAATCCTGTAATTCAGGCAAGAAACCTGCCAATCACTAGCTTGATTCATAATTTGGATGCTTCATATGGTCTCATTGTACCAACAGTCTCCTTCTAAGTTGTCAGGTTCTCAGATTTCTTGGCCTTTTAACAACCCATGCTGACATTTAATCTCCCAGGTGCTTCCTGTTTGCAGATTGCAGAGCAATAAGCAGCAACATCAGTAAGTATGCATGTTTACTCTTTTGTCCTAGTCAGGAATGTAGAGGTAGAGAACAGCTCTGAGAGAAGGAGGATGATATTTATGTACATTGTTCTGAAAACATAGTAAAGAGCTATGATTATATTTGGTTTCGGTGGAAAGTGTGAGAACCCAGAGCTTTGTAAATTCTCCCGAGCTAATTCACTAAAAATATTCAGTCATTCTGTTGACTACTGCAAAATTTGCCCTTGGGCCATTTAGCTTCTAAATGAGCTACAGAAGAAGAAATATAGGAGAGCCTGATTAAATGTTTTCTGAGCAGACAGGTTTTAAAATAGGTCCATGCCCAACATACATATTCCTGTAAAATATGTCTCTTGTCAAAATAAGTGTATGCTTACTTTCTTGTGTAATTAATTTAGTAAAACAAATTTTCTAGATCAGATCCCAGTGTCTATTTTTCAGCCAAAGGATATTTTATGTCTTATGCTTTAGGAAAAGCTCTGAAATGGTCAGAAAATGGAACATTTTGAAAGTTCACGTCAGCCACCCTGTTTCTCAGAGTCTGTGAAAAACTTAAGCCAAGTGTCTCCAAATTACTGCTTTCCTCCATTGGAATTCTATGTTCTTTGCTACATTTTTTAATGATGTAATCTTGCAAGTCTTGAACACTTTGAGTGCCCTCAAAGCATCTTGCAGCTGTGTTTTATTTTCATGGTATGTCAGTTAGAGGCAACTTCCCGATGTCCATGCAGGCAAACAGGTGGATACCTCTAACTTCTTTCCCAGACTTGCAAATCGACCTCTTATTCTGAATTCTAATTTTCCTGTTTATTTACGATCTAAAGTCAGAACACCCATCTTTGCCTGCAATGCTTTTACTGTAAGCAGTATGTAAGAAACTTAAGTACACAATGGTAAAATTTGTATGAGCAAAATGGAGTCACACTGCAATTTCCTACAGAGCCTATCTTCTCCTTTTGAAGAATGCCATCCACCAGTAACTCTTCATACAGATGGAAGGACCTAAAGCATACTTATTTCCTATTCTGAGAAAGAGATTTTTTTGTGTCCCCCTTTCAGTCCCCTCAGAAAGAAATATATGCAGATATGTGAAAAGAAAACAGGACTGTCTACTTGAATCTGCCTGCAAGTCGTTGTGACAACGATATACTGCTATCACGCAGCATATTCCTCATGGAACAGAAGACTGAACTTCAAAACCTTTTAAAATGTCTGCTGTGAAGAGGCCACAGACCCTACCCTAAGAATCCAGCCAGGAATCTTCAAAAATTGTTCCACAGCACCTTCATCCAGAAACAGCAGAAGCAGATATTACAGTTATTTACAGTGAAAAATGGCTCGAAAACATGAGGATTAACACAGCAGTCAGAAGAGTTGAGGGACCCCTCCAGTAGTTATTGGTATAGCATGAAAAAGATGGCACTTCCCTTTCGCTCCTTCAAAGCATGTGTGGGAGGTGGGCGGTGATGGGATGAAGCTGACTATCGCCATGTAGAGTTTGACACAAGATTATGTATTCATTTTCTAGTTTTTTATGAGCATGACTTCACGTTGTAATGAATAGATGAACTGCTAGCGTGATATATTTCAAACATACGTAAGTCAGTACAGAAAACAAACTTCAAGATGACTTAGCTAAGCTAGAAGGCTGCTGATGGAGCTTGCCTATATAGGAAATTTACAGCCAAGTGAGTTGAAACACAAATTCTTAGTATGTTATTAATTTCAAATAACTTTCCTATGATGGTGAAAAGTAGCTTTCTCCAAACAGAATAGACCTTATGACTTACTAAAGGCTGAAAAGACTACAATGCACTTGCTTTTCTCAGTAAGTGGATGATGTGGTGGTAGAGGCTAGCTAACGTGTAGTCAATCCACATCCTAAGGAACTTCAAAGTTATATTCTGTATGAGACATCCTCTGCTTAAACAGAAGATGGGACAATTAGTTGGAACTCTAGAGTATCCAACTATCGTATAAAAAAAAGGATAAAGTTTAGATTTGCTCAACCATTATCAGTTCATTTAAGCTACTTTGTCGCTACATGTAATTTCATTTTTCATTATCAAAGCCCAGGGCCTTTAATAGGTCTAAAAGATGTCTCCTCTCAATTTGTTTGCTGCCATAATTCAGCAATATTTAGCACCAATGTGTGTTGGCCCTTTAGCACTTTTCTTCAGCTTTAACATAATTTATCAAAGAAGGTAGGAAAATACAAGTTGATCGGTCTCTCTGGTTTAATTTAACAAGGCAGGTCATAAAGGCTTTGTTTCTTGACCGGCCACGCCAAAGTGCTGCTTTAACATATTAATGTGACATGACTTGTACAGTCATAATTACTATGACAAGATAAAGGGAATTAGTTAAAACTTAATTAAAACCACATGCCTTACAACTGTGACACTGGACATATTTAGTTACTTCTTTGTTCCTGATTTATCAGAAGGGGAAGGGGTCCATATGAATTTTCCTAGTATTACAAGTGCATCAATTAAGAAAGAAAATTAAACACTGATCATAAATAACCAGATAAGAAACAAACCTGAAATAAGACAAGCAGTCTGATTAACGGTTAGCAATGAATTTCCTCACCGATACCTACGCACTAAAGCAGCAATAAAGGACAAAGAGCAATTCCAGAATTGATCAATCCACAGGTAAGGGCACAGAGGTGGAAATCTGCAATGACTGTGTCGCATTATTGGTAGCCCTTTCAAAACAGGCATTACTGAACAGCATCACGAAGAACAGAAATAAGGCTTGTCTTTTCACATTACAAATAAGGATGATCAAAAAAACCCAAAAGCTTTCTTTGGTTTATCATTACACTGAACAGCTCTACAGAAAGTACAGAGGGAAAGCAGATAGCCTAGCTTAATACTGTGTAAAAGTTTAACCCTGTGCAGTATACTAAAAGTCAGAAAAATCTAGTTTTGTGTGCTTTGCTTTAGCAGCTATACCATTTTCCTACAAGGAACTAAACTATACAGAATCTCTACTGTCATTCGTTATCACTGTCTCTTTTCTGTTAGGTATTTCACCAATATTATTGTGGTACAATCCCTCAACAGCATCAGAGCAAAATTTTACCATTTCCAGGTTTTGGCTGCAGAAAAATCTATCTATTCTTCTTAAACTACTGTATAAGTGTCATGCTACTTTTAGTGCAGACATTCTCGATATTATCTGGGTTCCATGGTGACAGGTTCCCATCACATAGATTTGACAGTTTCAGTCATCATTATGGGCTTCTCACTCTCAATGGCTCAAACTTTGTACATCTTAACATGTTTCTCCACCCTTGTTCACCCCAAGAAAATAATGGCAACTACAAGGAAAGAGAAGAAAGAAAGAGTGGGAAAACTTACTGCCCACATGGTACAATTGGGTCCCTCTTGATTAATTTAAAGAGGTGGCTTTTCTCCTATGCTGGTATAACTAAGTATCAGCATTAATACTGTTGAAATGAATGGGCCAGTCACATCTGTCAGAGCTATCCGTTAAGGTCCCTGCATCCAGGGCCTGTTTTCAAGGCTAACAGCTAGGGGTTGACTTTTGTACTAAAACAGGAACATACCTGCATGGGGAAGAGGGTGTCTGCACCAAAGAAAAATCTTTGTCGTGATACACCACAAATCAACATGGCCAGACTTTCACTACTATATCCCAAGGCTGGAAGGGTGTGTGTCTGGGAACAGTGCCAAAACATATAAAGATCTGGGAATATAAGAACATTCAACAGGCAAAATTTATACAAACACCTTTCTGGTTTTCTTTGTAAAGGAATGCTGTAGAAACAGACAGTTCACCAAACTCTTAAACCTACAAGTGAATCTGACTCGAGGTCTTGAGTGCTTTGTAGTGGCTGTAGCTCTTATAAGAAGCTATAAACTAGATTAAAACTCTTTAGTTCAGGTGTCACTGGTAACATAGCTGCAGCAACATGGAATGTGACACCACCTACGTACCTATTTAGTCAACATATCTCAAGGGTGAGCCTTGGTGCAAGCTGCCACAAACATGCCTGTCTACAGAAAGCTAATGCAGGCAAGTAACCCTTTGAAGGAGGAGAAATAATGTCACAACATCAGTCTGATTCTTCTGCTCACGTTACCTGACACACAAAAAAGAGTTTCAGGAGGATCTGAACAGGATGCAGCAAGGTTTTGTTTCTGACCAATACTTTGATATTTTCTCCAAGACTTTTTGGTGTATAAGAGCACTTTATAAATACCTTTTTAAAGGGGATACACCTTTTCTGGCTGCTGGAGGAAGGAAAATTATGTGAAATGTAATCCTGAGATTTTAAGATAGAATTAGCAGTAAGGGTAAGAGAACTTAAAGTGGGAAATAATCCAATTAATAGCATATAATTCCTGCTCTCCTATCTTGGGTAAGCCACACTGCAGCTATTTCAATGAGAGTATATCTACACATCAATTAGACTAATATATATATATAAGTATCACATTAGTGTTATATAAACGGGTTACATATACCTGCATACTATAAAGTATAACATGGTATATAGCACTATAATGCTACTAAAACAGATGTCACTGTATTGACAGACTAAATCTAGCACAGTCTCATCCTCACAAGAGTTAAAATTTTATTAGTAGCACTAATAAAAACACATTTTTTAGATATAAGAGAGTGATTCTTAGGCAAAGAAAACAGCTGCAATGATTTAAGACATTATTGCCTGCAGTTCTTTACCTCACCCACCTGGCAAAGGTAACTGCCCCCACAGCAGAGACAGCAAAAGCAAACTCCAGCTCACAATTTAGAACAAGCTTGTCTTCACTAGCAATTTAAGCAAATATAGCAGAATATGAACTGGAACATCAATAACAGAGATATATGTTCCTTTGTGCTCCCTCTGCTCGCATGTAGCAATGGGGTAATTAAAAAAAATTACAGCCAGTAGCATCTTGTTTCATTTCAGAGAAATCCAGACGTGTGAGTCTGAGTGGAATCAGCCAGCAGAGCACAAGCTAATGGCTAACAGACTTCAAAAGTCCACCATATAAACACACACTCAACAAATTTAGAACATTTCTAGATAGTTATAACTCAACTAATACTGGAACTGATATGCTGAAAGTTTCACATAAACAGAGTAAAAAAACATGAAGCGTGAGCTATCTTTAGCTTTCAAGGTAGAGATCTCTTAGTGACTAAAAAAATCAACAGCTTGAATCGAATGCAAATGCTAATAACTCAGAATACACCCTTTTTTCCATCCCTGTGGCAAACTTTGGGATCTGCACATTTGTAAAATAGGAAAATCTTTTAGCACCACACCATATGAAACATATGAAGATGTGAAAATACCTAGGGGTGCCCCAGCATCAAGTGTAGCACTAAAGAGAATGTTTCAGGCAGCAAAACTAACTATTTTAAAGGCACAAATATCAAGAACAGGGCTGTAGCAAGGCCTTTCTACTCTGAAGACCAGGATAAATAAACATCCAAATTAAATTTCATATTTTTAATTTACACAACATTTTGAGTCACTTTATAAGGTGTCACTTACTGAAAGCCACAGTAGCAAAACAGACATTCACAGCAATAAAATCCAGACCTCAAAAAATTTGGGCAAACAAGTACATCTAAACAGCCAAATCCACAAATTATGCTAAATACTTTCTGAATAGAAACATGACAATGTCAATGGATTCGTAAGAGACAGAAATACATATGTAAGCCATAAAAACAAGGTGAAAATTTTTTTTGCTTTTAAGTTTAAAACTTACCAAGTTTAAAGCACTCATTGGAACTACTTAACTTCCATTTTGCAACCAAAATCACCCTGATGCTCACACTACTGAAGGCTTCCTTTATTGCTCAAGGTCTATGCAAATACAGTTACGCTGTGCCCTACAAAGTACTGCACCCCCTGTGCTTTCATCTAGAGAACTATGACAAGACCCTCATATGTGTTGTTTAGATTAACTGGAGAAAAACCTCAAAGAACTATCAGGGAAAACTCCCTTATACCCAGTCTAACATAAAAGCACAGGAAACATCCAGCTGAGTCAAACTATCGAGCCAGCCTTTGCCTCCAGCCACATCAGAAAGACCCAGCTCCTGGCACAGGAGAGCACAGCAGCCTGGCCACTACCTGCAGGCTCATTCTTCTCCTGCTCTCCCAGCAGCTGCTATCATTGCATTAGGGTCTCAGAGGTTCATCCCTGCCTCTGGCTTTAGTATCTGTCTGGCTCTGTCGGCCAGGAATTTCTACAAGCCTCTTCTTTACCTGGTGATACTATACCCCTCCCCAGCTTCCTGTGGCAATAGTTTCATGAGTTCGCTGTCGCCCATGCAAAAAAAATCTTTTTCCCTGTTTTTAAATCTTGCTGTTTTCAGTGACTGTCCCCAGATCTACTGTTGCCACATTACTAGAACAACAAAAGCATCTTTCACAAATATCAGGTGGATCATGTTCAGTTTTTACCTTCCTCAGGAGAGAGGTCCCAGCCTTTTTTGTCTGCCCTCGCAGTGCAACAGCTGACACCCTGCAGTCATTTCAGTTGCCCTCTTCTGGAGCTTCCAGAGTACTGCTGTGTCCTCCACAGAGGTCACAGTGACACACAGTACTTCTCATACAGGTTCTTTAGGGTTTTGCACTGCAGCAAAATTATACCCTCTGCCTTGATCTCAAACCCCCTACTGATGATGCCTGACATTTTTCTTTTTGCTTTTCTGACTGACACTGTGCGTTGAGCCAATTGCTTCAGTGACTGAAATCAATGTTAACTCTCAAGATTTCTTTTCCAAGTTGCAGCTACAAGATCTCCAGTATGTATATTTTAAGTCAGTCTTCTGCAGATGCATTGCTGTGCATTTATCTACAATGAAGTTTGTCTGACACATTTTTTTGTCCCCTCGTTCAATTTTGCAAGGTCCTTCAAGAGTTCTTCATCAATACTGTGGCATTCGAAAACCTAAAAGGGCATAGTACCATCCACGAACTTGAGGATTTCACCACACATTCCCATCTCCAGGTCACTAATGAAGGTGTTGAATAAGAATGGTGCTGGCATTGAACTCTGGGATTCTCCACTACTGACTCCCTTCCTGAAGTGACCTTAAAACTCAACCATCTGCTTCCTAACCTTTGATCAGACTTGAGTCCTCAAAAGGGCCTTTCCTCCTGTTTCTCCAATAATCCCAGTTCTCTTTTCCACCAGGGCTCTAGCTTGTACCAACAAAAAGTAATGTAGAAATAGTCTCAGCCAAGCAATAACACCCACAGTTACCACCCTCAAATCTTTTATGTGCTGGAAGATGTTTTTCTGGGTGTTCCTTAGCCTTAAAAGTCTTTTGCTACCACCATAATCATTTCTGTAGACCCTTTCATCCCAGTCTATTACTTTTCTAACCAGCTCCACTACTACTTCTACCAACTCCCATCTTTCCAACTCAAGCATTCTTTTTCCTTATTGTGCCATATCAGTTGCTTTACGAACTTCCAGTGGATTAAAGGGAAGGTATTTCCTTTGTTTAAGAGATATATTATTTTCTCAAAGAAAGTATTTGGTTAGCCTGCTCCGATCTCCTATACGTTTTCCTTTTTTTGAAAAAAAGAAAAAGTTTTTATCAACATTTTTAAAAGTATTTAGCAAAAGTGAAAGTTGGGTAATAATTTCATAACCAACGAAAACATCTAAGAAATCTACCAATTTGTGAAGTGGTTACACTTTCTCTACATAAATGATTTACAGATTAAGTACTAAACAGACTCCATATTAGTTGCTAGCTAATCTGGTACAGCAGGAACCATGTCAGCAGAGAATGATCAAAGTACTGAACTAAAAAAAAAGTAGAAAGGACTGGATGACAACAGTTTGATGTCTTATTGAGGAGAGAATAAGGCTTGGAAACAACCTTTAAGGTTTGCTTGTACATACAAAATTCAGTTCCTGTGTAGCATACACCAATTAGGAAAGGAAGGGATATTTGCTAATACTATTTAAACTATTGATGTTTTTCTGGTACTTATTAGGACCTACTTGTCTGTAATGACAAGTGAACATTTTGGATAAATGAAGTCTTTGTTAAATATTGAATACTTCACTTCTGACTACATACCTCATGATAAACAAAGGCCAGCAAGTTGAGATAGGTGTGGCTTTGCCCAGACTCAGTCTACCCAGCTGTGAAAGGGTATCTCAATTTGGGCTGGGAATTAGAATTTGATCAATGATGATTGGATAAACTGTTCTCACGTGCTGCTAGCTACAGAAGCTTACATAACTTGATCAATTTACCCCAAGGATATTTCAAGATTCATAATCTATCAGGCTTTACTATATACTTTTTTTTTTTCCTCTAAAGCTGAAGGCAGCCAGACACTTCTAACATGCAAAACATCTATTTTCCCCTCAAATGGTCAAAGAGTTTAAAGTTGGAAATAAAAACAAAAAAGAGAAAAAAAAGAAAAAGCATGAGAGATTTTGGGATCTCCTTTATAGACCTAGACCTATGCCATCAAGAGGCAAGAGGTGAGACTGGCGCAAAGGTATCTGATAACTCTAACAAGTTATTCTGTATCAGCTCCTTTCTTGTCCTTTCTATGTCTACCCAGTAATTTCATTCTGTAGACTGCTATATAGGGGCAGGATTGTTTATATTTTCTTGCAACAAAATGTTGATAGCAAGGTAGTTTTTATTTCGTTGCAATTCTAACATGTTTAGGCTAATGCAAAGTGGTAACAACAAGCATTAACCACTTCCCTTGTGTTTCATTTAGGTGGATTTTGTCTTCCAATTACAAAAATCAGAACAGAGCTAACCAATAATGATGAACTAAAGAAAGTTACAGATACACAATTAGTGTTGAAACTAGTCATTTTGATTTTTCATTTTTTTTCTCTGCTTTTCCCTAGTTGCAAGGAGAGAAAATACAATCCCTGAGAGACATTTTGTTGTTGGTTGCAATAGTAAGAAAAAAGAGCATTAAGATGCTGGATCTTGGTTTATGCATTTGGAAATCATGAACCGAGTTTGTTTGTTTTTTTTAAAGAAACAGAAAAAAAAAACAGTTAGTGACCAATCTGAAACCAGAACTCCAGGGATTTCTTTTTTTTTGCTTCAGATATTCATTTGAGGTTGAATTAAATGTTTTATTTGATCTGTAAAAATTTATTGGGCATGTTTAATACATGGTAAGAACATGGAAATAAAGAGATCCTGTTTTGGTTCTGAAGTCCAGCATTTAGACAAATTATTTTGGGTTAATCTTCCTGGAAAAAATAGGCCTGGGCACTGCCTCTCTTGTCACTAACTAACACTAAGCAAAGTAGATTCTGATCTCCAACTTCTTAGTCCCCAGCAACAGGAACTATTGGGAATAATTGTAACCTTTTCTTAAAGATAAAATGGAAAAACAGTCAAAGAACTGAAATTGTAACATATTAAGTCAGGCTTTCACATAAACTACCCCTTATTCCTCTGCCCTTTGCTTTTACAGATGTTTTTAAAGGGAAATAGTCCTGGTAATCTTTCAGGTGGTATTAAAGATGGCAAGAACTGTCCTTTTATCAACAGTTGACATGGGCAGGAGTTGTTGCTAAAGTTCAGTGTTCCTTCCTTGAAAACAAAACAAGACAAATATACATCTAAAGGTGAGACAAAAGAACAGCACACAACAGAGCAGGAAATGCAGCCTCCCTAGTGACAAAGGCAGCCACTGCACAATGTTTCACTCGCTGCTATCGGACTTGACTGACCTGTACCAACATCAACCTGCCCTAAGACACTGCTTTTAGTTGCCTTCTAAATTATGACTTCAGCAGTTTCACAGAAAAAGGCCTTTTTAGCTATAAATGTCAAAACAGAAGACAAAGAAGAAAAAAGAGGGTGGGGAGGTATGATGGGAAGGGTAAGGTCAAACCAGATAGAAATAATAGGAGAATTCAATACCAGTGCCATAGTGCTTTCTCTGGTTAAGACATCTGGAATAACCACAATAACTTCTCTTTGGGATAAGGTATCTTAATAATAAGTATTCTCAGTAGCAAGGTGAAGCTGTGATGATCAAGCCCCCTCAGTTCAGTCTGGCTGTTGTAGCAGACCCGGCACTAGTTAGGATGTTGCAGGGAGGTTTTTGTCTGCTTGCCTGCATCCAGTTGTGAAAACAAAGCACATGGCAGGCAAAGTAGTGCCAAGAGAAGATATAGTTCTGTTTACCAAAAATCCATGGCATGTAGCTTGTAGTTTTGCTAGCAGGACTTTTGGTTTGAAAAAACAAACTCATGTGGCTGTATGACACGATAAATGTACTGTATGGATTCCTAAGTAACCAGATCAAAAATGCTGTGTCTACAGAGCTTACATAAGAGCTTAAACTCACTCTGGCAGTTTATATTTGTTCAAAGACATTTGTATTTCCAGGTTTTATTCTGGATCAGATAGCTCCTGTCTTTCTACAATCAGCATAAAATTAGTGTAAAAGGAAGAAAGCTGGCACAAACTTCATACCATATTCTGACTAAATAGACAGAAATGCAATTGTGTACTTGTACCTGATCCAGATCTAACTTGTCTTGCTGAATGACTCTCTAGAACATAGATCTGGCATTAAAGATCACACAACCATAGCCACAGTTTCTTTTTGTTATTTTGGATTTTAGAAGAAATTTTATACAGAAACTGGACTAGACTTCTGTTATTTCTGACAACTTCAGGTCTAGATCTCTGCCTAGTGATGACACAGATGTAAATTCTGTCCGATGTAGCATGAGGATTTCTATCAAAATATCCAAGCAGGCTGTACAACACCTTTCTTCCACTTGTCTCAGACTCCATCATCTTTGCAAAGCCCCATTCTGTGGTACATTGCAAAAGGCTACTCACAATTCCATGTCATGACCTACTTGATTAATCTTGCTTCTCTTGCAGACTGTATTTCCCTTTAGTCCTGAGTGCAGTTTCTCTAGTTGCCAACTAAGTTGAAGACATGTCCAACTTGTTTCTCTTGTCTGCCTTAGGCATTGCAAGACCACCCATGGCATCCCTAGGCCTAAGATTCAGGATTCCATGGAAACATCTGTCAAGTCACCTACTCAGTAAGGGTAAAATGCCCCTGATCTTTTATAATTTTAGAGGCTACAAAGACTGTTAAGGCTTTGTCTCCAAGAATGAAGGCATTTTACTAAAGACAGTTCATTGAGAACAGACTCATAAGTCCCTCCAGCCGTTCACTTCTAGCCTCATGGTAAGAGTAGGTCATTGTCAGTACTCCATCTCTCTCAAGTTGTACAGAAGAACAAATAGACTGATGAGAACTCATGTGTTCCGGCAAAGCAGTGAGAGTAAGAGATACACCACTATATGCTGGTGGCCAACTGGCTGGACAGCAACTTTGGAGAAAAGGACCTGGGGATCAGTGGACAGCAAGTTGAACATGAGGCAGCAACATGTTCAGGCAAAGAACTGTAATAGTATCCTTGGTTGCATTAGGAGGAAGGTTACCAGCAGAACAAGGGAGGTGATCTGTCCCTTCTATACTGAATTGGTGAGGTCACACTCGAGTACTGTGTCCAGTTCTGGGCACCTCAGTACAGGAAAGACACAGAGCTACTGAAGAGATTCAAGTGAAAGAACACAAAGATAAAGATAGCATTCCTCATACAAGGAAATGCTAAAGAGCTAGGACTGTTTAGCCTATGGAAGAGAAGGCTCAGGGGACATGTCATCAATAACTGCAAATATCTAAAGGGAGAATGTAAAGAAGGAGCCAGTGGCGCCCAGTGACAGGACAAGAGGCAATGAGCACAAACTGAAATGTGGGAGGTTCCATCTGAACATCAGAAAACACCTTTTTACTGTGAGCGTGACTGAGTGCTGGAACAGGTTGCCCAGGTATGTCGCAGAGTCTCTGTCCTTGGAAATATTCAAAAGCCATCTGGACATAGTCCTGGGCAGCCTGCTTTAGTTGACCTTGCTTTAGCAGAAAGGTTGGACAAGATCATGTCCAAAAGTCCCTTCCAACCTCTTTTTTTGTTTGTTTTTCCACTCTGTGCATCCAGAAGCCATGCTTGCCCACCTTTAAAACTGTCCACCCTTCAGTTTGCAGCAGCCTCTTGGAACAGCCTTTGGCACATGGGATGTTGCAGCGTTTTTGTACTGCTATAACTTTTCCTCCCAGCAGACTTGCTAGTGCCAGGCATTTATGCCAGGATTTATGCCAGAGGAAGTTTGAAGAGTCCCAAGAACCTCACCCAATGTTTTAAGGAGTCTAAGAGCCAGTTGAGGGAGTTTATCACGTCATCACTTGTTATGGCAGCCCAGCATTTCCAACACCAGGCAGGCCCAAAAGTTCTTACAGATAAGATATATAACACGTTTACATGAACCCATCTGTAAAGGGCTTATATTGGCATAGTTGATAAAACTGAAATATACTCTTCTTTCTTCATCTTGGCCTCTACTTTGAATCACTGCCCTTGTTATACATCCCAGCCCAGCATTTCTAAACCTAACACCACATCTGCCCATGTTGCTCCATAGATGCTTCTGTTCCATTCTAGGAAATACAACTTTGTCATCTGGATGATGTTGTTACTTCTGAGAACTGAAAAAAGGCAAAGGCCAAGTGACATTGAAAATCCTTTTGATTTTGCACCAATTTGATATTGAGATGTTCTTTGCTTATTTATTTTTCTATTCTAGTTCCTTAAGAGCTGTTATTCTGAGAAAATTTGAAGTTTTTAATTAAAAAATAAATAGGGAGATGATTGTCTTTTTGGCAGAGAAGTTTGAAACATGTTCCAAGCATATTCAACAGGCTCAAAACCTAAAAAGTTACTGCAAAGATCTCATCATTGTTGATCTAACCTAACAGGTTTTGGGGAAAAAGGCTAGCACCCTTCTAGCTAGGAAAGATAGGAATATTATGTCTTCAGGCTTCTCGCCATGTGATCACAGTTCTCAGGTGAGCCCTAGACAATCTGCAGCTTTCTTCTTCAAGCAGAAACACAGAGCTTGGAGACAGCCATATGATAGTTTAGTTTCCTGCGAATCATGCTCTGCCTACAGAAACTACATTCTACTCCAGGAAGAAGAGGATGCAGTAGGAATAAGGAAATCTTCAGTTACCTTACCTCCATGCCACTCAGATATGGTAGATTTAGATTGTATGTACTACATGATAAAGAATTTTGATGTATTCCTAAGTATGAAATATGATCTCTTGGTGAACCAACACTGAAAAAGGAGTTTGGGCTCAAGTAGCCTTCTTGGTCAGATTTTTACCTCGATCAAAACATCTAGTGTTTCTCCAAGCGAAGCTGATTATCAAAGGGTAAAACCTTCCTAACTTCTCAGGTAGAGAAGGACAGCAGGCTAGCAATGGTACTTACTATGGAATGAATTGCTTTCCTATTCTGTGGAGACAGACTTGATAAGAAGCCTTTTAGGGGCTGAAAGATGAATAGCTGTCTAGGGAAATACAGTGGCCAAAATTTTGGAGTAGTTTGGCAGAAGCAGCCAGTACAGAACAACATGAACTGGAGTCTTTGTTCTTGCAAAGCTGCAGTCAGAGCTAAGGTCCTGAAGAAATATTTAACTGTCAAAGGAGCAAAGGTGAATACTTTCTGGTGCTGCCAATCTTAAAAAAATATAGTAAGAAATCAGGCTTTGAAAAAAGAAAAATCACAGATTTTCATATATATACATATACACACATGTTTTATCTGAGATTTAGGATACCTATGTCGCTGAATCCAGGTCTTCACCGCAACAGGTAATCACACAATAATAAACACTTAGTTCAGAAGAATCCATAAGCACACGCATCTTTTCATTGAGTTCAGCATGCCCCCCATCTTCCTGTCTGAAACTTAGTAAAAGCCACATACAGCAATGTTAAAAAGAAAAAGAGTAGGAGATTCTATCTCATAGGCCCTTACAGTACCATGGAATTTCTTCAGTGAAAATGGGTAGTATCCTAGGATACCTCCTCTCCACAGAGAAGGAAGGCAAAGTACCCTGAACAGTCCCAGCTAATCTGGGGAAAATTACTTGCTAACCCCAAATACAAGACTCCTTTAGCAGTCTTCTATAACAGCTTTTACTAACTGACCCAAGTGAAACAAATATTGAAGACACAATAGATGCTCTCACTCATGAAGAGCCTGCATTCTCAAGTACACTGGTCAGTCTGAGAAGGTGATCAGGTTGACATTGCCAGAACTTTCTATTTAACAGCAACAAGTATTAATCCCTAAACTAACCAGAATTGGAAAGTAACAGATTTCTACTTACTGCCTAAATAGCCGAGCAATTCATTCCAAGAGGATACTGTGGTTGCCAGAAATATGGATGCATTCAAATAGCGATCAGACAAAATAACAAAAGAGAAATGTATTAAGGATATTAAACAATTGGATATAAATTGAAGGTTTAAGAAGTTTCTAAGCTGCGGTAAAATAGGAATGGAGAAGGTATAGATAAGAAATACTGTATATTGCCATGGTTTTGTGCTATTTTCTTAGTCATCTATTACTGTCTGTTAAGAGGGGTGCAAGATGAGCACACGGATCTGTGGTCTCAAGAAGTATTTTCTTATACTGTGTAATTAAACTAGGAAAAAGAGAGGTGAAAGGATCTAGAGCTCATTAGTAGCATATTGTGATGTAAGCACTAACTTTAAGCTGAAAAAACCTTACTTTCTGTAAAGATAAGGCAGTACTTAAGTACTGAACATTTTTGGCCTTTACAGAACTCAGAGGCAAGCGTGTCCCTTCTCTGCTCGCACTGACAAAATTTTATCTTCTCTACAGCTCTGCTTGTTGAACCTACTAAACCTACAGCACCCAGACTGTGTACTTTTGAAATAGTAAATGCTAAACAAAACACAAATAGTTTTGAAAAACACATTGCAAAACAAACATTATGACACTAGCTAAATGATTTTAAGTACAACATCCAACAATAGAAAGATAGAAAGCCATTCCAAAAATTATTCCAGTGATCCTTTCAATGATTCCTCTGTAGCATGCTGATGGTGTTTTTCATACTGCATCGTCCATGGCCACAACAAAAGCAAGGGATTTAGCTCAAAAACTTCATAATCACAACTACAACCTCTACTAGAAAGAGAGAGGTAGTATAGCAAGAAAGGAGTTCTCACATCTCTGCGGACTAACCCATACAGAGGACATCTGTCCCTGCATATACAAGTCCTCCTTGCTGGTAGTGCAGAGTAGGGCAGCAGTGCTAGGAGACTGCAGCTGCTCCATTTCTCTCCCTAGTTTTAGGAAAAAAATTGTGGTATAGTGCTTACAGATGTTAGAAGGAAATAAAAAAGTAATTGTGTTTGGATCACAAAAAAAGACAGAACTCCAGACTCCTAGAAAGAAAAAGCATCATCATTCCCCACTTGATTCAAACAGCATGTGTAAAGCCCCTACACACATATCATCAAGAATGGTCAAGCTCTCCTCACCTTCCCAAAAGCAGAATCAGAAATCAAGTACAAATTTAGATGCTGTCAAGTGACAGGAGCATAAAATGGCAAAGCAGACAAGCATAAACAAGCTGGGCTCTGCCCTTGGGTTGACCAACCCTTCTCAGATTCTCATTTAAAACTATTAAGCAGTGACACATGCAATCCAGGTATGAAACCTAGAGGCATACAGGGATGGTAAGGTTCAGACATTAACACTTCATGGGAGATCTACGACTAGACACCCTAGTCCCTAATTTAACATATGTTCCACTTCGTAAGGCACCAGAAGGTAAAGACGCAAGGTAGAGCTGATTTCTCTCATGTCACGTTAAGGCTGCTGGCTTTCATATCGTACAAGACTGCCTGCAAAAGGGAAATAACAAAATTTGTGAGAGAACAAACATTCTTGAAGATATGACCTAGTGAATACATCAGCTTTGTAGCACAAGAGTATCCCAGGGCACATACTAGGAAACTGAGGTGCAGTCACACACATCCACAGTTTATCTTTACTGTATTACACCTTTCTCCATACAAATAGCAACTACTTAGCCTACGGGAATAAATGGAAATGATCTTGGTACCTAACTGAATAGCAAGAGTGAATAGCAGGGTGGAGTGAAACATCTAAGCAAAGGAAGCCATACACAGCCATTTAAACAACAATCCCTTATAAGGAGTCTTGCATTGCTTTGATAGCACTGCCTTTTCCTTCTTAAAAATCTGTTTAATTACCTTCCCAACAGTTGTGGTTTTTTAAGGAAAATATCTGAAATAATTTTAAAACACTGCAGTGAGCATTTCAACTGCTATTATCCACTTCTTCCTCTTTCATGCTCAGGGACTGACGACGATCAGAGAGCCCAGATGCCAGTCTGTATATTATAGTCTCAGCCAGGGTATTTGGCTCCTTGGCGAGATCAACTGACAATTATTCTGGCAGCTCTCAAGTTAGCCCTGCCTAGCAAATGATTAAGGCTGTTGACTGACTGCTCAGACTACCCTATTCTGGACATCTGGGCTTTTTCTCCTCCCCTTACTTATAACAGAACAGCTGTTCTATGTATGTACTGCATTTGTGCAACCATGCATCCATTCATTTATTAACAAGGAATGAAGAAAAGCATGTTTATCTAGGTCCCTTTTAAGTCACAAAACACATGGTTATCCCCTGTGCTAGCATGATTCTCCATAAATTATGGAGAAATTTTCTAAACAAGTAGACACAGAAAAATGCATGAAAGGCCATATCTGGGAAAAGGTCTTTACACACATGTAGGTCTGTAGCAGGCAATGTGTATTTCCTGTTGCTTTCCGATGGAATCTGATGAATACTTGTTTTAACATGTGCCTAAGAAAGTTGCCAGAGACCCTGTAAACCCCAACTATGACCTTAGCCACCTCTCTAGCTTCCTGCACAGAATGTCCTCTGCATCAAATGGACCAGAAACACTCCATACGGGGCTGATCTCTCAACAGTACTGGACTTAAAATATTTATTATTTCTTGAGTGGCATCAAGGTATCTGAGGTTGTGCGATACAGACGGAAAGATGTGGTCTCTGTCTCATGAGACTTAATCTAAATGAGACAGAATGCTTAGTGCAGACATGCAAAGTAATACCACACGGCATGAACAGATGAGGGGCCAGGCTCAAAATTTCATCACTCAACTCTTATTATCTAACATTATTGAAAAACTTGTGTGTTTTCAGTAAAGCCAGGTGTGCATGTAAAAATTTTCTTAGATGACCTAAGTCAGGATGGAAAGTGATAAAAATCAGACCTGTTTGGCATAATCCTTCTGTCCCAAACCTTAGCACAAATGAAACAAAGTCAGCAAGCAAAAAAGTCTCTTTATGATTTAGCTTGTTTTGTTTGATGAACAGGTATAAGGCATTGTAGCTGAATAACCGTTTTGTTGGTATAATCTGTCTCTGTTAGAAGGTTTTGCTGCCCCAGCAGCGCAGTAAATCACAGCTAACGTTCAAATGCCTAAAACTTCTCTGAACGCCAGGTACAGTGCTGGAGGAGGTGGCTAACTGTTTTGAAAAAAGCTTGGACTGAATACACAGTACGGTTAACATACTGTAAGGTTACATATAATTAGATATCTACCACTCAGTAACTACTTCTGTTCCTGGTCATGCTCAGCAATGCACACACTTGAAAAGGGTAAGAATTCAGAGAAAATTGACTTGTATTTACAGCCAAGAACAGAATGCAGTTGGGTAGTTACTGGGGTGCAGCTGATACACCGTAGGTTTCCAACCTAACCTACCTTATGGCAAGTTGTCTATATACCCACATGCTTTGAGAACTAACTTTACCCCAGCAAAGGGGCAAGATGGTGTGGAACAAAGTGAGCAGAATTCCAGGCACAGGTGGAATCACTCATAGTCATGACTCTAAGAAAGCTAGTACTGGATACAAAAGAGATGGCAAAGTCATTAAAAGGATTCAAAAGCAAAAGGAACACAACATAAAGAGTCACAAGAAAAACTGATTGGAAGGACAGAATGCATTGAGAAACCTGAATGTTGAGATGGGTGAAGTATTCAAGCCAAAGACTATTTCTCTCAGATATCCTGTCCCAGACCAACTTACTGAGAGGATGTTCCCTCTGCAACAGGGCAAATGCTCAAGATACCTAGTTTGGATGTAAACCTGACAATAGCCTACCCAGGCATTTTGCTTTTTATGCTTCATGGTATTTCAAATCCTGGTCTAAATTCCCATAAAAGAAGAACAAACATGACTACTTACTGCCTACACATGCCCATCTGTTCAGATGGCACAGCTCCCACTAACAATTTAGTTGGGCAGTTTCACTAAAGCCTAGGTGCCAAACCAGCATACGTTTCACAAAGATAGTCTGTATGACACTACAAGCACCGTTTCCTTTGCAAGATTCCCTTGTCTGGGACAGGTTTGAAGATTAGCCATCTAATGCCTCTCCGTTAGCCTGGTTTCATAGGAAATGAGATTATGCAATAGCAGTGTGACTCCTCATCTGTCAGCCTGCCCTCTTCTTTCCTACAGAAGTTTGGCAAATCTCCACTAGATTTAACAGAAGGGCAATGGTTTCAAAGTTGTTATTTTCCAATACATTCCATTAAAATACATGGCTAGTAAAAAGAGATCTTGCTAGTGAATTTACCAAAGGAAGTTCATCTGTGTAAACTAAATCTTCGCTAGACAACAGAAAATCTACACAAGTAAATGCTGTCTTACCCGTGAGAAAAGCTACTGTAAGAACTTCACTGATACTAGACAGAAGAGAATCCAACCGTTAGACACAAATCTGTAATAAAGAGGACAGCTGCTCACAGAACAACATAGGTTTGATCATACTTCTCAAAATATGTGACCAAACCAAATACCCGAAGGCAAATGATGAAGAACCCCAAAGAGTTTACAAACATTTCTGGCCACAGCTTAGATACTCCATGTGTGTAGCAGAAAAAAAATGGTGGCACACTCTCAGATTGCACAGGGCAAGCACAACATGCCAACCACCTACATGTAGCAACAGTGCACCAGAGCATCTCCTGGGTATTTCAGATTTTGCACGTTACTCAATTTACCAATATATGTTACAGAATATGGAAAACTCCTGTAAGCTCGCTCACACTTTCCCAGATGTTCGGTGTTTTCCATCAAGCACTTGGCCACAGGAGAAAGCCAATTCAATGGGCAAGTCATCAGTGGACTTGTAGAGTACAAAAGAAAAGTGCATGTGAGAGCTTCCCCTAGCTGGTAGAGTCTGGCCCAAGTACCTCAAGCCGTTTCACCAGTAAGGCTACCTACAAAGTTACACCATTAACTCTCAGCCAGAGATTTGTGGCAGCAAATTGTTTTTCTCCTTCAACAAATGGCAGTGCAGATCAGAATATAGGCTAGTTTCCAAAGAGTGATAACAAAAAGTGACCAACATGTATTGGTTATGGGAGAGGGTAATTGTTTATCTTAGCTTCAAAAGAAAAAACCCACAGAATTACCAGCATACACAAGTGAGCTCTACAAAAGTAGCCGGAGTGAGGGATTGGAAGGACTATCACATAGCATTCATGTAACCACACAAAAATTACTCCCAGCTGTCTTGGCTAAGTACAAGGAGACTAAGGATATGAAGAGAACTGGATTAACAGTATTGAGGGAGATGGCCAGCACCTGCAGCGTATAATTTATGTCATCCTGGCAGGAAGAAGAAACATCATTCGGTTTACTTTCAAACGTACTGTGGTCCTAGATGATTCACCTCTACCAAGAAGTCTGTAGTGAAGAGCAGAATTTAATCTGGATGTGTGAACCATATCAATAGTATCAGTGTTCCCATCATCAGACCCACCCTAAACTAGAATCCTCCCAAACTAAGATGCTACTGTTAGAAAACATAGATCAACCTCACAATTCAGGAGTCATTAACAGAAATAATTTTTATTGAAACCCTTATTAGAAATTGCTATTTTGTAAAATAGGATTAATTTCATTGTTATTACTTAAAAAAATAAATGAAACAAGTATTTCCTCTGGCAAACATAATTTTAAGAGTAGCATTACTGTCACTGACACTCTAACCTAGGAAGAGAATTCCAGTTAGATATGGTGAATTTTGGCCCTCCTGACCCTCTCAAATCAAATACATCAGAGTTTATATTTACAGGTGGTTGATATCCTACAGAATAGCTTCCCTGGAGTTCTGCGTGTGGAATAGTGTCAATGACAATGAGGAGACAAATATGAAATGGACTAACAAATGATCATTTTGATTTTTCTAACTGTAGTTTAGGAATAAGTAGAAAAAATATTCCATGTGTTTTCTGGGAATCTTTGTTAGATAAAAATGGTGAAGACATTTGAAGGATCCAATTTTACCGGCAATTACTCCTTTTACTAAATCAATAACTCCAACAATTTTTAATAGCAAAGTTCTTTCCTTCTGAGTGGCTGCAGTGCATGTGCATAAGCTGCAGCAGTGTTTACTGTACATCAAAACAGAAAAGCTAGACTTCAAATTGTGTAACTTTCCATAACACAGTTTTCCTGAGGGCTGTTCAACTCAACAAGCAGCCAAGGAAAAGGGAGGGTGAATGCAGCATATCTGTTCCTTTCCAGTCTGAGATGCAGATGAGGCCCCACCCAGCAAACCAAACCTTTGGCATTCATCCACAAGATCCTCCAGGCTAAGGGAAGAAGAGCCATGGATCCATGTAGCAATACAAACCCCGCTCACCCTTCTCATTCTGGTACTTCCTTTCTCACAGAAATAAGCTGCCCTAAATGGTAAACAAGGCTGTCAGATTCATGGTCCTCCATAACTGTAAAGTAGACATGTAAATCTTGCTTCTAGTATGCTAGCATTTGCCCTGTTTCAATATGGTAGAAGCTACAGATTTTTCTTCTTCATTCCTCACTGTGTCTGTTGTACTGAACACAGAGCAGATCCTTCAGCATGGGCAAAAGCATGCTGTCATTCCAAACAAAGTTATCAGTGAAGCAATGGGAAGATGCACTCATCTGAAATTTAAGAAGTAATCATAAATTCCCTCAAACTATAGGATTTTTTACTGCAAGATCAATGTGCAAATAGTTTGGTAAAACATCACCACCTGGTGGATACACCCACTGACAATTTGGGTTTCATTTTTTCTTTATTTCTCAGAGAGTTGTTCAGCTCACTGAAGAATTAAAAAAAAAAAAAAAAATACACTCTGTCCATTCAGTAGTACTTTATACCTTCTCCTCAGGACAAGACACAAACCTGAAAAAATAGGGGAGGGAAATTCCTATTTTCATATGCCATCATAGGTGGCAGATGTGTTAAAATAAGAGAGGCTGGACTCGAATCAACAACTTTTCCAGGCTGCTGACGGAAGATCCCATCCTTCATGGAAAATAGCAGACACCACCTCCAGACAAAGTCAGAAAGCAAGTAGTACTCTGCTACTGGTTGGTTAAGCAGCGCATTCCAAAGAAAAGCTGAGATTTCTTTTTCCTTTTACTCTCAAATGTAAGCAATTAGTCTCACTATTGAGAGAAATCATTTGCTTTCCATAGTCCTTACTCCCACGCATGTCAGCAAAGGGCCAGATGCCACACTCTTCATAAACTCTAAATGGATAGTGGAGGAAAAGGTAAAGAGAAAACATCCATACTGCCCTATGAAGGCACTGTGACATCCAATCAAAAATTAGGTTGCCTAAGAACACCACCTGCCCTTAGACTATGCATATCAGATCCTTGACACAAGATGTTGAATAAGGTATTTTCTATCTGCTTTCTTTAAGCTTTTTTTAACCAAAAGGCCCATCACAGAAACTACATATAATGGCAGGCCTGACCGTTTTCTTATAGGATTATAGAAAAACACAGCTCTCTTCATTCATATTAATAAGTATCTCTCAACTTACAGTTTCATATAAGCCCCATGGCAATGGGCCTTATGTGATCATTCTCTGTGTTTATGTCTTTGTCTGAATGTCCTCCTGCTTCTTCCAACCAAAAATCTGAGAAAAGGTAGTGGTCTTCAGATCTGTTATGTTGCAGCAAGTTCCATGGAACCAGTCTGATAAGTAATGGGCATGGAAATTATAGCACCAGGGAGACTTCTGCAGCACAGAGAATGCATAGCGTGCAGATCTCAGGTGCCCAGGGACAAAATTGCCCCAGTCACTGAAGAAAAACTTAACACAAGACCTCATGAGACAATTCAGGCTTCAGTGCTCCCAAACCGTATACCAAAACCCACAGCCTACATTACTGTCTACTCCACCTGCTTTATATTGTTTGTAACTTACTCCCTTATACCACAGTTTATATCGTTTGCAGCTTGCTCCCTTATTCCACAAATCCTTTAGCCTGGCACACTTGAACACGGTGCTGACAGCAGTAGATGCCTGGCCATGAAAAAGCACAAAAAAAATCCAAAACTGATTTCAATAGAAACGTGAGTTTTATATTGCAATGTTACACCAATATTAAAGCACAGATAAAAGGGGAGAATTTTCAGTGAGATTTTACATAATAAAATAAAACCACACACAATGCAGCGGCTTCCTACTGTGCCTCTCAAGAGTATGTACCATAAAGATCCTATGAAAGCTTGTGACGAGTAGTCACACAGTGAAGTAAAGCTCTGCAGCCACTCTGATTTATCCTATCAAATACAACTTGAAACAATGACAAATAATGTATTTAAAACCAATGATTTTCAGGCACTACAGAAAAGAAAAAATAAAAAATTGCAATGCATTTTAAAAAACGTAAGACAGCATTCAAGAATGGTTACAAACTCTCCCTAGTGTTTTCCTGTTAACTCTCTGAGAGCTAACAGGAAAATACTATTTCTTATATGTGAGTGTGGGAGAGGTCCTAGAGCACTGTATGACCTGCCAGAGAATCCTGTGTTCTAAAAGACTGTGAAGTCTCAAGGAGAATCAAAACACCTGAGCTGTGATGAATTACCTAAAGCTTTTATAATACATTTAAAACAAAAGATCTTTAAAGACAGCCAAAATATAGGCTTGGAAGGCAACAGAAAAACAGGATCAACAGCAGATCAGAGATAAACACATCCTTAAGATGCTGTCTATGAAATGAGGTACAATTTGGATACATTGCTTTAGCAAAAGCCACTCCAAAAAAAAAATGTTTAAAAGCAATTAAGCAATTTTACAGAAATAGTCTGGGATTTTGTGCAAAGGGAAGAGAGACTCCAGGCTTGCCTCATCTCCTAGAAGCATCCCATATTCTTAGATGTGACGTTGCCATGACAACCACAACTTGGTGACCTCGTTATTTCAACCTAATCCTGCTTTGAAATTATAGTTGCTCCACCCTTTTGCCTGGCTAGCCTGATAACATAATCATTGTAAATGAGGATGGAAAAACACAGCAGGATACCATTCCCCTAGTGACATGGGACTAGTCTCACCTTATCAGGGAAACAGACTAACAATTAAACAGCACAAATCTAAAAGCCTGAAAGTAGATTTTTTTTTTGTTTGCTATTCTCTTTCGCAAAAAATCCTAATAGCTTGTCAGTGCAGCTACTCAGTTCGGAATGGGGGCTTTTGGGGAAATTCCTTTTAATTAAATTTAATGTCTTTATCACAAAATGAAACAGTAATAAGGGAGACCTCCCTTAATTATGCATTTGTTTTGACTAACAGCTGGAGAAAGATTTAGGATATACACAAAGACTCAGGATAGAACTTGTTTAGCAAATCAGATTGGCATTTTTAGGTTCAGACTTGCCTTGCTTTATCTAAACTTGTTAAAGCAGTGAGCATTACAAAATCCCAGCTGTAGCCATTGTGGAAATACTTACTTTATTTGCTCACATGGTACAGGAACATTACCGTAATTCTGTTTTTATTAAACACACAGACAACAGTACTGTTGCTGTCGTGGATTTAAAGGAAATATTTTCTTGGTGGTGGGGGAGGAAAATTCAGAGTTTCCTACGTACATAGGACATAGAAAAGCCAGAGGAGAAACAAAAAAGTGTGGAGCAAATATCTTTAAAAGAACATAAATTTAGCGTTATGATCCAACTGAAGCTCCATAGACTGTAGTTCTCAAAAATCATTTTGTGACTGTTCTTCCATACCTCTCTCTCCTTCCCTCTTCTGGGACACAAGTCTGATTTCTCCCTTTCTCAGTATTTGCCCATTTTAGTATGTGGGGACAGATTTTACCTGGGAGATTGTGACACTGCCTGAGACTTCTTGTGGAGAAAAAGCAGCACACTGAGGCAACTAAATCTGTAAACAATGGTCACTATTAGGAGGAGACAAAAAGGAAGAAAAGGGAGCTACTTTGACAGATACGTATAGAGAATTATTAGCTTGCTCAGCATAGACACAGAACTTGTGTTATTATGGTTATTTTCAGAAGACTAACACACAGATTTCCTGAATTCTAAGTTCATGTGCCTCTGCCAGCAAAAGGGCTGAGTCAGCCTCCAGGGATACAAACCTGTGATTCTAGAAAGAAAGGCTGCATTTTAACATTTGGAAAGGTGTAGGGCTAAATTGTTCTTTCCAGCTTCCATGTCACAATAGGAAAGTTGGGTGCTGCCCCCTAAAATAAATCATCAAGGACTCTAGGCACCCACACATTTATTCAGTGACAAGTCAGGATAATCTTTACCCAGAAATCGTTTTATTAACTGCATAATCACAAGTTTGTTAGTAGTCACCAGGTTCGAGATAGCTGATGAAGTGGTAGGGCAAATAAAGTCATCCTCTTCTGGTAAGGCTTTACACAAAAATTTCTTCTGAATATTGCTTTAGCAGTGCTTGGGGATAATTTTCCCAAATAACCAAAAAAACATCCCCAAAGCATTATAGCTGTACATCATAGGAACAGCACGATGAGCTGAAAACTGACCTCTTTCCTCCGTGCCGTGAAAACGTCTTTGTAGTAAGAGGCATCTGCAACAGGCAGAGCTAAAACACTACTTGCCTCTTATTTAAAAAACTTGCCACTCTCGGGCAGAGAAAATGAAACCACTGCTAGCTGAACCAGTCACCTTCACCTACAATCAGGACAAGGTCACTCAGGCACAAAAAAAAAAAAAAGCTGACAAAACACAGTTTCCTCCATGAAGGGATCATCTGACATCCCCCCCAGCCTTCCCTTTCAAGTGGGGCATTTTGCTGTCAATTGCTAATCATTAAATGATTAGAAGAAATGTGAATGCAATCATTAGACATTTATTTCTCGAGGTGTTTTTTTTAGCAGGGGTTAGAAATCAGTCTCCATTAAAATATTTTTCTTAAGCTCTGTTGAATCCCAAGAGCAGAGAATAGACATGAGTAGGAGATGTTTATACAGCACTGCAGCAAAGGAAGCAGGTTTTCCTTCACTAAAAGGCCAAAGTTCTTTTCTTAGAATAGCAACATACATTCCAAAATGGTGCCTCACACTTACCAAGAGCTAGCAGCGAACAAGCAAACAAGATTTATGCCCAGACTCAGATTTAGTTCTACATACAATAGTAAAAGGCCAGACCATTCAATACTTAATCAGGTTTTGAGTCTGATTTTTCCAGCCTTCCTCAAGATCACCATATATCATGTGTAGGATGATTAATCCTTCTAACTACTGGTTCTAACACACAAACATCCAGAAGCCTCAAATAAAATTCCAAGCAGGAAGTGTATCTTGACAATTGATTTTTGCATATGTACTCTGACTCCGTAATCTGTTACAACCTAGTTTTCTGTACTAGCTTCAAAAAAAGTAACATATTTTCTCTTTCACAGCTAGGGTCCTGGATTTGAACAGCAGCTCAAGTCATTCTGTATTCAAAACAGCTGACATATTGGAGAGGAGGGGGGAAGATTAAAACATATATATATTAATAACTCTTCCTTGTGTAGTTAGAAGTGGATTACATAGCAGACTTCTTGCTGAAGTTGGAGGACACAATGACTCCTTACAGACCATGCTATGAGGTCTGCAGGTACGAGTTTTTATAAACAAAAGTTCTTACATACAAATGTTTTTCTGCTTTGTATAAATTTAAAACAAAAATAAAAACAAAGCTTTACTTTTCTCCTAGATCAGTAGTGACACCTAGTGACCAACTACTAAAGGAACAGCTCTTGAAGGGGACAGATTTTCACAAAGCTAGGCTGGATTACATTACATAAAATAATGTTGGTTATGGACGAAACCACCACTACAAACACTCTAGGGTGTGGCAACAAATACAAATAAATACGACATTAGCTATGGGGCGATTTAAATTTACATAGAAATGCTACATCCATTTTAAAGAACATGCTGCAATTCAAAAAGGGATGATTTTCACAAACAGGAAAGACACCATTCAGGCAAGTAAAATATAATTGCTCAGTGAAGCCTGGAAACGCTTTGGGGCAGAGCATTCCCACACATGAACAATGTCCATAGGAGGGGGAATAATCCCTACTTGTAAGAACCCCGTTTTTCCATCTCATTCAATGAGGGTAACTACCAGAACAGGGTGCAGCTGTTCCAGTGTCATGATTATTCTAGTCCAAGTTCTTGCAGATACAGGTAAGACTCACTAACATAACTTATTCTTATATAGCTATTCTATTTAACCTACACCAGAGCAGATTTCCCTTTACTTGGACATACTACTTTAGAATAAAAGTTACTTGGTTACTGATAACCACATGGCTCAATGACTTGTAGATACAGGGGTATGCTGAAAAGACTACTGCTTTCTCATAGGCCTTGTCCAGTATTGGTCATACATTCTATATTATTTGAGTAGAGAAGAGCTATGTAGGTGCATATTCCCCAGACAGGCAGCTAGCTCCAATCTGTAAATCACCTCTCCTTTGTATCATACTGTCTAGTCAGTAATTTTTGCCTATGCAACAGTAACACAAGAGCTCAGCAAGATGCAGTAATACTGATCAGTATTATGGAAACAGTCTCTGCTTCAGGGGAAAAAGATGTCACTTTCTTCCTGAGAATCACTTCTTTCCAGCTTTTCATTGGGTTTTAAGATTTGTAAAAGGCTCTGCCCATTTATACATAGAAAAATATTAGAAAAATAAATTTTTATATTGAAATATAAAAAAGTTAAAATATGACAAGAAGGAAAGTTAAAGTTCTTTCTCCAAGAAAGAGAGTCAGGAAAGAGATTAGTCAAAATTGTAAAAGGTTTAAGGAAGAAAAATCTGAGCAAACTCCATAGCAGAAGAGATTAGCCCAGGGTGTACACTCTAGATCAAAAGACAAATGTACACTTCGAAAGCAGAGCCACCAATTCTTTCTGCAATATATCGCCAATTATACTTATGGTAGAACAGTTTTTTGTCAAAGGAACAAGCAGACAGGGAAGTCTGCAGAAACCTCCCTTACCTTCACTTTGTATACATGTTTCAAAAAAGAAAGTGACTCGACACAGTAGCAAGTCAGGCTTGCAATGTCCAAGCTGGAGAAACTATGCTGATTTGTAGAAGCATCACAGTTAAAGTCACAGATGGCTAAAGTAGCTGAAAAAGATCTTGAGTGAAAAGTGCATCATCCACGACCAGCAGCAAAGAGATCACTAACCGGAGAATCAGAAAAGCTATATATGTTCCTGGGAGTTTTCAAAACAGCTGCACTACAAAGTGTTCAGAAATATAAAATACTACCTGGTCTTTGAATTTCTGAAATAAGAAACACTGAGGACTTACGACAGACAAGGTTTAAGAATTTTGTGTTACCAAAAGATGATAGCTGCAGCTTTGACTGATTAAAGAAAAAAAAAAAAATATATCCAGCACAGGACCAGAAATGTGCATCTTGTTACACCCCAACATAACTCCAGCTGTGTTACTTCTGCTCTGTTACAAGCAATTTGCCCCATAACTATCTCGTTAGATTTCACTTGTGCTCCTATTTGTACCACAACCTAATATAGAATCATAAAGGTTGGAAAGGACCTTTAAGATCATCAAGTCCAACCTATGTATGAAATCCCCTCAAAGAAAGAAGAAAAAGATTCCAGACACCAACTGATTGCCCCAACCAAATATCCCTGGAAAAGTCCTCAAAACTAGCTGCACTGCACCAAGTTCAGACAAAGGAAAAGGTCCTAGGTTTGTTTCACCTGTTAAGTATTTTTTTACACTGCCAGCAAAATAACTGATAAGAGTAGCCAGCTACCTTGACCTGGTTCATATAGAATGTAGATACATTTCATAGAATCACAGAACAATTCAGGGTGGAAAAGACTGTTGGGATCACCAAGTCAAACCATCAACCCTACACTACAAGTTCACCCAACACCAC